>NC_090646.1:553270349-553570349 GCF_040937935.1 Hyperolius riggenbachi
GGATAAGGAATCTGTGTTTATAAAGGAGGTGTCACACTTTTTTTATATATTTGTTTACAGCTAGAACAGAAATGAGAATGCCATTCACTTAAAAATCCCCACAGGAAGCAACCATTAAAGGAAAGGGATTAAAGTTCATGGATATGAATACATAAATATTACAAAAGATATTATAGAAAGGGGGAAAAAGTAAACCCCTCATTTAGACTCCCTGGACTTAAAGTGCCCAACCTATAGATTCATTTGGATTCCAATTGTCTCAATATTTGATTAAGGTTACCCCCCCCCCCTCCCCCCGGGCCCAGATGCCACTCCTGTATCACCCAGAATTTAAAAGAATTAGATTCCCCATTATGTTTCTCAACAAAATGTCGGGCCACAGATGTATTCCTTTTATGTTTTATATCGCCCAGATGTTCAAGATCCTTGTTTTAACCGATCTGGTTGTTTCACCAATGTATATAAGAGGGCATGAACATTGGATTGCATATATAACACCTGTGTCACAGTTGAAGGAATCAAGGAGATTGAACACTCTCCCATTTTTGCCGTAAAGTCACGACATCTGGATACAAAGGGGTAAGCTTTACACTTGCCACATCTGTGCATGCCATTCAAATCCTGGTCCAACCAGGTCCTTTTCTTGTATTGGTTACCACATTTACCTTTTTTTTCTGGTAGGAAGGAGCGCACCAGGGAATCGCCTAAATTTCTCCCCCTCCTGTAGATGAACTGTGGGTTTAGAGGGATCATTTTTTTCAAATCTGGATCAAGTTGTAAAATAGGCCAGTGTGTGCTAATGATCTTAACAGAGGGTGACTCCCTGGAGTAAGTGCTAATGATTCTTGTTGTACCCATTTTTGAATCCTGTTTCTCTTTGGGGTACAAGAGATCTGCTCTATCAGTGGATCTCACCTTAGACTCTGCATTCTCCAGAACTTTAACAGGGTATCCCCTGTCACGAAATCTCCTATGTAAATGTTTACATTCTTAATCAAACACAGTGGAATCAGAACAATTTAGTCTAGCCCTGAGAAATTGGCCTTTCGGAATACCACATTTTAGGGGATCTGGGTGGTAACTATCCCATGACAGAAGGGAATTCGTAGCTGTTGGCTTACGAAATATGCTGGAATCCAAGCCTCCTTCATCGTTTTTCTCAATATGAACATCCAAGAAGTCAATTGATTGAAGGTTAATTTCATGTCTAAAAAAAACATCCCAATCCTGTTATTCAATTTGCCCATAAATTCCTCAAATAGCTCCCTGGGGCCGTCCCACAAGATGAAAATATTATCTATGAAACGGCCCCAGAAAAGCACATGTGTGGTGTACATCGCCAATGCCTCATTGAACACCATCACATCCTCCCACCAACCTAGGAAGAGGTTGGCATATGAGGGGACACATGCCGTCCCCATAGCACAACCCCTCTCCTGTAAATAGTATTGGTTTTGAAAGACAAAATAATTATGTGTCAGTATAAATCTAAGTAAATCCATTAAAAACAGATAGTGCTCACGTACATGGATACTACGTGATTTAAGGAAGTAATCAACAGCATCAATACCTAGATTATGTTGAATATTATTGTACAAAGATTCCATGTCCAAACTTGCTAACCAAGTATTTTCTGTGATTTTAACATCATGCAGTTTGCTCAACAGGTCCATGGTATCTCTTAAATAAGAAGGAAGGCTTTCAACAAAAGGTCTTAAAAAGAAGTCTATGTATTTGCTAGCATTCTCGGTAAGGCTGTTATTCCCTGACACAATAGGTCTCCCAGGTGGGCAGGAGTGATTCTTATGGACCTTTGGAAGAGCGTAGAATACAGGTACGGTGGGATGTTTAATGCAAATGCATTCAAAATCTCCTTTATCCAGGATTTCTCTATCTTGGGCAGATTTCAACAGAGCCTCAAATTCATCCAAAAATCTACTAGTAGGGTTCTGTTTTAATTTTCGATACTGCCTCCTATCATTCAAAAGTTTATTACACATTTCAATGTAGCCATCCCTCAACATCAAAACAATGTTTCCCCCCTTATCAGATTTTTTAATAATGAGGTTATCATTGTTTGAGCAATTAGACAGCCAAATACTTCGATTTTTAATATTTTATTAAAAGTTCAGTTTTAATGTTTCAGTAAACAGGATCTCCTGTAGTGTATGCACCTCTAGGCTAGTCAACGTGTCTGTACAGCACTCAGCTCTAGGCCTGAAAGATAAATCGAATTTAAATCGAAATCGCGATCACCAAGATCACAATTTTGGAATCGTCAAAGCTGCAATTATCGTGATCACGTCATTTCCACATGGGGGAAGTTTGAAGAAGTGTGCTTGGCAAAACTCCGGGTTCCTGTATGTCACATGACATACAGGAAGTATTCCGTGCATTAGAGGCTATGTCCAGAACTGATGCAGTTTGGGGGACAGAGAGAAAGGAGCGGGCACAGAGACACAAAGGGGGCAAGACAGAGACCCAGAAAAGGCATAAAGAGGCAAAGGGGGCACAAAGAGAGACAGAGGAGGGAACAACTAGGCAAAGAGGAGGGAACAAAGCTTGATTTGAAGGAAATCGTGAATCGAAATCGCTTAATTCAATTTTTTCCTAAAATCGTTCAGGCCTACTCAGCTCAGTCACCCAAATCCTGACATGTGTACAAGGCTTTAGTATATAAGTTCCTGTTTTTAAAACAAACCGTTTCACATCCTTAAAGGGAACCTGAACTGAATATAATAATTTAAAATAAAAACATGAGGTAACTTCAACTAAACGTTACATAGTTACCTCGCCATCAGTTCCTCTCAGAAGCTCACTATTTTCTTCTGACAACATTTTGTCAGAACTGATATATATCAGTTGTCAGTTATAGCTCCGACAGGTACAGACTAACCAGCAAGCTCATGGTGACCCAGAACTCATTGGAGTGTGTAAGGGACTACAATGGTCCTAAAAGCCCTGTTACTAAGATGTTAAGAAAAAGAAAAGTTTGCTTTCTTAAAACAGAAAGAATTTGCGATACTTCAGGTTGCAGTGAGCCTGAGATGTCTCCCAGGGCATCACTGCTGAATATATGCAAATTAACCAGTGTACCCTTAGAAGCTAAACACACCTCCAGAACCGCTGGAATGCAATGATGTCAGCTTGTTAATTTGTACAGAGCCATAACAATCCAACATGCATACAGACTGTTTCGGATTGTTTGATCCTCATCAGTGCATGGCATGGATTAATTTGGCTCTATGCAGTAGGGCTTGTTAATCAAACAATCCGAAACAGTCTGTATGCATGTTGGATTGTTATGGCTCTTTACAAATTAACAAGCTGACACATCATTGCATTCCAGCGGTTTTGGAGGTGTGCTTAGCTTCTAAGGGTACAATGGTTAATTTGCATATATTCAGCAGTGATGCCCTGGGAGACATCTCAGCATCACTCCAACCTGAATTATCGTAAATTATTTCTGTTTTAAAGAGAATATGTACTCTAATATTCTTAGACTAAAAAGCATACCATTCTATTCCTTATTTCAAACAGGACGCATGAGAGGAGAAAGATTGATGAGCAGACTACACGGGAGGTAATTATGACTTGTGTATGTTTATTTTGACTTTTAGTTTTCAGTTCAGGTTTTCAACCATATTTAACACAATCAGCTGACTGTTGCACCTGGAATAATAATAAAAAAAAAAATCTAGCTCAAGCAATAACTGACACACCCCCTTTGCAACTGATGTATACTTGCAATTGGCAAAGTGCCTAATATCAATCATCGCTGCAACAATGTTTGTGAGATTGCTCTACAAGTGTTTCAGGGGCTGAGACTGAAGTAAATATCTCTAGGTTTTCCATAAGCATAGGGTAAGACTGCCTGCACTAAACAAGACTTATAAGTCTCAGGAAATATTAATAAATAATCATTTCAAAACTGCCATCCGTTAGGGATTACACTCAAATGTGTGCATAGACTGTATACATTTCTCCATCTATGCACTCTGCAATCACCACTTGCATCTCCAAGCAAGACTAAGGTTTCATATTCCTATTACATTCCAGGTGAGTAAAGCACAATTCTTCATTTACAATGCAGTATTTTACATCTTTCACGGACAAATGGCATTACATTAAAAATGTATAGAGGTTCTAGTCATGATAAACATTTGCTCACAGCCGGGGAAAGGTATCTGACAGCCTATCACCAGGGGACAGATCTACGCTAGTTAGGAAAAACCCATCTAAAATGTAATTCAAGATTAGACAGGAAGTGTCACTTACACAGTAAAAGCCCCCTAGTGCCCATACATACACATAAAATACAGTTCTGCTGCACTGGATGTCAAAACTAATGAAAAGTTCACACATGCTGCATATCCATCAATCGCTGAGCAACCCCATCCTCCAGCAAAAAACTATCAGATGAAATATTAAAATAAAAAATACAGGACAAAACTCAAGAGGAAAAATGATTTTTTTCTGCAGAAGAGCCAATTCAAAATGGGTAAGTAAAGATGGTTACAATGGAAAAGAATATCAGCTATAGAGAATAAAATATCAACCTTTTATACAACAATACATGAAAATATAAGCCAGGTGAATCTAAAGCCAATTAGTTTGCACTAGGGATAGGTTAGGACTCAAATCAAAGTATATTTTATTGCACATCTAAAAACACATCCCGATTAGATCCAGTGGGTATTCGAAAGCTGAGACAAACATCGTCCAGCCAATTTTTAACAAGCAGCAAAAGGTAGCAACACCAGCTGGTTGAGGTGTCCAAGCACCCTTCATCAAGAGTATATCCAATGCCCATCTCTGGATATTAACTTGATAAATGATGCTTAGATGCCAAAAATCAGCTGTCATTGCTATTGATGTTGTTTGATAAAAGGGTAATTTCATCTGCCAAAAAAAAAAAAAAAAATGTTATGTTTCGGTTTGGCTCTCTGTGTTGCAAGGATTAATGGCAATGCATACCAGCTTGCTTGATGGTTCATTCCTTGCCTACTTGTTTTTCAGTGCATATTAAAAACACAACTATTATAAAGTGTCCCTAACATATGGCAGATAGAGTTGTGAAAGTGTACTGCCAGTCAAAAGATAAGCACTGGTGTTGAAAATGAGTGGGAAAGGCACCAGCCCCACAGCCAATGACTCCAACATCAAAGTGGGATTTTCTGGACAGTCACATGACAACAAACAGTACTCCTGAGTATTGGGGGGGGGGGGGGGGGGGACTGCTGCAAACTCACTTTGAGATTACTGTCAATTTTGGAAAATCTCAGGTGGTTGCAGATTAAAACAGAAATATGTACGTGTTAGTGATTAAAAAATACAGCTTATATTTATCACGACAAATAGTGGAATTTCCTTAAACGATGACTCATATTTTTTTGCCTCATCTTTCTGATACTGGCTGGAACCTATCCAAAATTCTTGCATGCAAAAAAGTGTACCCCTAAATTGGGTTTCAACCTATCCACAATGCAGAATGTAATTGGCGTTTGGACTTATATCGCACATTAGGGCGCATTCACACTGGGGATCGCAAACCTCTAGCAATTAGCGCTAACATTTTGCAGCAGCGACTTTCGTGGAAAAACGCATATTTTTGCTGCAAACTTTTGCCATTTTTGAGAAATCGCGACTAGCGTTTTTTATTACACTGCAATAGTGATCGCTCAAAAAACGCTGCATGCACCGCTTTTGTGTTTACCACAAATCGCCAACAAGCGCGGCAGTGAGATCACCGCCATATACTTAACGTTACACTAGCGGTTTTGCAATTGCTGTCGATTCAACGTTTATCAGTAAACAGACGCTAATCACCCCCAGTGTGAATGGGCCCTAAATATCCAGGTAGGCTATAGTTCAGCGTAAGGTTCTGGACAGCACACTCCACTTTTTATGGCAATGCCCAATAAGCAGGTAAAAGCAACAAAACTTCCACAACTGTAGAAAAACAAAAAAAGTTATTGCAGCAGAAACAATGGAAAAAGCAAATTGGAAAAGGGCAAAAAGAACAGGAAACGAGACAAAGTACACCTCATGTCTAGAAAGACAGGTGTGAAATAGCAATCTGCAAAGCATATGGCAAAAGCCCAAAGCAACTAATCAGATACAACCGGAGACAAATGTAATACAAATAAAAACAAATGTAACGCTTTCCCAGTTCCAGTGTAAATGATGGCACTACATGCCAAGACAGTGAGTGAGCTGTGGATGGTGATAGTGCCAGGATAGTGAGTGAGCTGTGGATAGTGCCAGGAAAGTGGGCAAGTTGTGGATAGTAGTAGTGCAAGGATAGTGGGTGAGCTGAGGATACTGATAGTAGTGTCAGGACAGTGAGTGAGCTGTGTATAGTGATAGTAGTGCCAGGATAGTGAGTGGGCTGTGGACAGTGATATTGCCAGGATAGTGAGTGAGCTGTGGATAGTGATAGTGCCAGGACAATGAGTGAGCTGAGGATAAAGATAGTAGTGTCAGGACAGTGGGTGAGCTGCGGGTAGCGTCAGGACAGTGTATGAGCTGTGGGTAGTGCCAGGACAGCGGGTGAGCTGTGCATAGGGATAGTAGTGTCAAGGACAGCGAGTGAGCTGTGGATAGTGATAGTGCCAGGACATTGGGTGAGCTGTGGATAGTGATAGTGCCAGGACATTGGGTGAGCTGTGGATAGTGATAGTGCAAGGACAGTGAGTTAGCTGTGGATAGTGATAGTAGTGTCAGGACAGCGAGTGAGCTGTGGATAGTGATAGTGCCAGGAAATTGGGTGAGCTGTGGATAGTGAGTGTCAGGACAGTGGGTGAGCTGTGGATAGTGATAGTAGTGTCAGGACAGTGAGTGAGCTGTGGCTAGTGATAGTAATGTCAGGACAGTGAGTGAGCTGTGGATAGTGATAGTAGTGTCAGGACAGTGAGTGAGCTGTGGATAGGATTAGTAGTGTCAGGACAGTGAGTGAGCTGTGGATAGTGATAGTAGTGTCAGGACAGCGAGTGAGCTGTGGATAGTGATAGTAGTGTCAGGACAGCGAGTGAGCTGTGGATAGTGATAATAGTGTCATGACAGCGGGTGAGCTGTGGATAGTGATAGTAGTGTCATGACAGCGGGTGAGCTGTGGATAGTCATAGTAGTGTCATGACAGCGGGTGAGCTGTGGATAGTCATAGTAGTGTCATGACAGCGGGTGAGCTGTGGATAGTCATAGTAGTGTCATGACAGCGGGTGAGCTGTGGATAGTCATAGTAGTGTCATGACAGAGGGTGAGCTGTGGATAGTGATAGTAGTGTCATGACAGCGGGTGAGCTGTGGATAGTGATAGTAGTGCCAGGATAGTGAGTGGGCTGTGGACAGTGATAGTGCCAGGACAGTGAGTGAGCTGTGAATAGTGATAGTGCCAGGACAATGAGTGAGCTGAGGATACAGATAGTAGTGTCAGGACAGTGGGTAAGCTGTGGGTAGTGTCAGGACAGTGGATGAGCTGTGGGTAATGTCAGGACAGTGGGTAAGCTGTGGGTAATGTCAGGACAGTGGGTAAGCTGTGGGTAGTGTCAGGACAGTGGGTAAGCTGTGGGTAGTGTCAGGACAGTGGGTAAGCTGTGGGTAGTGTCAGGACAGTGGGTAAGCTGTGGGTAGTGTCAGGACAGTGGGTAAGCTGTGGGTAGTGTCAGGACAGTGGGTAAGCTGTGGGTAGTGATAGTTCCAGGGGCAGTGGGTGAGCTGTGGGTAGTGATAGTGCCAGGGAAAGTAGGTGAGCTGTAGTTAGTGATAGTGCCAGGGACAGTGGGTGAGCTGTGGACAGTGATAGTGCCAGGGGCAGTAGGTGAGCTGTGGATAGTGATAGTGCCAGGGGCAGTGGGTGAGCTGTGGGTAGTGATAGTTCCAGGGGCAGTGGGTGAGCTGTGGGTAGTGATAGTTCCAGGGACAGTAGGTGAGCTGTGGATAGTGATAGTGCCAGGGGCAGTGGGTGAGCTGTGGGTAGTGATAGTGCCAGGGGCAGTAGGTGAGTTGTGGGTAGTGATAGTGCCAGGGGCAGTGGGTGAGCTGTGGATAGTGATAGTGCCAGGGACAGTAGGTGAGCTGTGGATAGTGATAGTGCCAGGGGCAGTGGGTGAGCTGTGGGTAGTGATAGTGCCAGGGGCAGTAGGTGAGCTGTGGATAGTGATAGTGCCAGGGGCAGTGGGTGAGCTGTGGATAGTGATAGTGCCAGGGGCAGTAGGTGAGCTGTGGATAGTGATAGTGCCAGGGGCAGTGGGTGAGCTTTGGGAGTCAGGAGCAGACAGCAGAGCTGACAGCCACATGTTAGAGGTCACCTCACCTTAGGGAAGGCTCCTTCTCTGCGGGGGCTCTTGGGCTGATCCAGCTGCCCTCTATCCAGCATGAGGTACAGCGAGAAGATCACCACACAGAATATGGCACTGCCAAGTACTGTGATCTGGCGGCTGAGCTTCATCCTCCCGGGCATGAGGCAGCGGCGGCGGGCTCACACACTAGTCCAGCAGAGCACATCCAGCAGCACACACAGCGATCAGAGGCGGCAGCCCCGGGAGCCCAGCGTCACATGCTCCAGCTCCACAGGTCACAGCACAGTCACCGCGCAAACTTTCCCTTCCATACGAGTTAGAGCCGCGCTCCGGACTAGCCCCGGGCAGAGCACAGCCGCCCCCCTCCTCACACAGCGGCGGGACTTCCGCACACTACCAGCGCAGCAATCCGCAGCTCCTCAGTACACGGTGCGCCCAGCCGCTCTCTGCCAGGCTATGCACGCCGCTCACATCTGCCAGCACGTCCCGTACACAGCCCACTCCCCCGGCCACAGCTCCACAACTCCGGCCAGCTGCTCAGAGTGCATCCAGCAGGAGGCGGGGCTTCTCCGGGCGGGCGGAGCACTCGTCTGGGACGTCACCCTCAGCCGGCTGTGTGAGGGCGGTGACGTCACTAGCCTTGACACACATACATGCATGCAGGTCACGCCCTTCTGAGGTCTGGGATGTCCGAGGGTCGGAGCTTGTGTGTGTTCAGGAGGAGAAGATACAGAGCTGGCTTTATCGTGACGTGTGCTTCTCGCGTCTCCTCTGGCGAGCGGGCTTCTTCTTGGGGGTTCTGCTGGCGCTGCGTGTCATAGAGAGAGATAGACGTGTGTGCAGAACACATGTGTTCGCCGGTACATGCCAGGCAGCGATGCCTCATCTCACATCTTTCCCCAGCCCAGCTTCAGCAGAGCATGCCGAATGTGTTCAAAGGAAAATAGGAAATGCTAAAAAATGACTGTACAGTATCTGAGGAAGTAGTGACTATGCTGCTTCTCCCATTTACACACACCAACCACTTACAGTGGCCCCTGTCTAGGGGTGGGCAGCAAAGTGAGGTGTTGGAAGCAGGAAAATAGGCTAGCATAGGGATCTGAGCGAATAGGCGCTTGGCGGCTTCAGGATGCATAGCTCCCAACTGTCCCTCTTTTGGAGGGACAGTCCCTCTTTGGGAAATTTTTTTCTTTAAAGGTTATTATGCTGTTGCTTATATTTAAGGGCCCTTTTCCATTTGAGCCGCACGCGTCTGCAAGACGCGCTGCGGCACTTCCGGGTCTGCGGGTACGCAGACGAATCTCATCAGCCGTGCCATGCACAGCGATGGGATTTGCAGCCTCCCGCACCATTTCGGATGGAGATGCCGTCCGAATTGCTAGTGCAAACGATTCGGCCGGCAGTGTTATTGATCCCCATGGCGGAGTTTCCCCACGCAATTTGCCTGCGGGGAAACTGCGGATTTGGAGCGGAAACCACGCAAAAGAAGGAATTCAGGTCTGCTTTAAAATAACATGTATTTTATTCACTTTCCATTAGCATTGTGTATATCCAGTAATTCAGCACTATGCAGTCTTTGGCCCCAATTCAATTAACTTCTATCACAAAAAACCATAAAAAATATTGGGTTTAGCAGTATAGAAAGGGGGGGGGGAGGTTGGGATGACTAGTTAAGTCTCTGGGTATGCTCTCAGTTAAAGCACCTCAATCGTGCTGTAGTTATAGACTTCCAGTTCCTGACATATTTTCCCCATGCAGCTCACTTTTAGTAGAAATCAAGTGATTTTATTTGTCTGAAGGCATTTAAACCCATATGCACTATACATATATTTATGCTGCCCTGTGCAATTACCGTAACATTGATTAGTGTGCTACATTGTTAGAACAGCCATACTCCAGAAAGGGTTTCTAATGAGATTTGTTTGCTTAAAGGACAACTGTATTGAGAGGTATATGGAGGTTGCCATAATTATTACCTTTTAAGCCAGGGGTAATGAACCTATGGCTCGGGAGCCAGATGTGGCTCTTTTGATGGCTACATCTGGCTCACATACAAATTAGTAGATTCACTAAGCTACACTGCTCAAGCAGCGCAGTTTAATGTGGCAGCGCAAGTAACATTTTGAAAGTAGGCATGCTTCTGCTGTAGCATGCACTACTAGCTTACTCGCGCTACCCCAAAACTAATGGCTGCTCCAATTGTACCACTCTGCGGCCTGTCAGGTCCAGTGACTTTGTAGGACGAGATCCCCACACTTTGATTGGCCCAATAGGCTGCCTTTCACTCAACAGGCAGCCTATTGGGCCAAAGTGCGGAGATCTCATCCTTCAAAGTGAATCAACCCCCAAGTCTGCTAGCTAATTATGCAAGCTGTTAGTCTGTATTTCTCCTGTCTGGCTCTCAGGGAAATTGCGGATGTTGCTGAAACCCAAAAGAAGCTGAAGATGTGTCTGACACTTCCGCTGCCCAGCGGATCAACTGTATACACATCACCATGGCAACAGGGACGTGAGTCCTAATGCCCCAGTTTGAAACATATTGTATGGCTCTCACGGAATTACATTTTAAAAATATGTGGCATTTATGGCTCTTAGCCAAAAAGGTTCCTGACCACTTTTTTAAGCAATACCAGTTGCTTGGCTGTCCAGCTTATCCTCTGTCTCTAATCCTTTTAGCCATAGACCCTAAACAAGCATGCAGCAGATCAGGTGTTTCTGACATTTTGTTAAATCTGACAAGATTAGCTGCATGCTTGTTTCTGGTGTTATTCAGACACCACTGCAACCAAATACACCAGCAGGGCTGCCAGGTAACTGGCATTGTGTAAAATGAAATTAATATGGCAACCTCCATGTACCTCTCACTACAGTTGTCCTTTAATTTTCGTGGATGCAAGCTGAGTGAGGACAGGTAGATATGCTTTCATTAGCCCGCTCCAATGTGTGCTCTGCATAGGAGGCCCCACTCCTGGTGTATCACCCCCAGCTAAGCCAACCTCCCTACTTTACACCAAGAATTTGGGTGTTAACATTTCAGCTTATAAGCGGTGATATATGATATTTAAAGAGGAACTGTCACAAACATCTTAAAATGTAAAACACATACAAATAAGAAGAACATTTCTTCCAGAGTAAAATGAGCCAAAAATTACTTTTCTCCTATATTTCTGTCACTTACAGTAAGTAGTAGAAATCTGACATTACCGACAGGTTTTGGGTTAGTCCATCTTCTTCATGGGGCATTCTCAGCATGACCTTTATTCTTTATTAAGAACTCCCTGAAAAAGATTTATACAAAGATGCTGGCCAGCCTCCCTGCTCACTGCACAGTATTTTGGCAGTTGGACGTAGAAACCAACATTCACTAAGTGCTTTTAAAAGTAAAGAAAACCCTGAGAACCCACTATGAGAAGATGGGCTAGTCCAAAATCTGTCGGTAATGTCAGATTTCTACTACTTACTGTAAGTGACAGCAACATAGGAGAGAAGTAATTTATGGCTCATTTTACTCTGGAAGAAACTTACTTCTTATTTGTGTATATTTACATGTATTTTAAATTTTAAGATTTTCGTGACAGAGGTCTTTAAAGGAGTACTGTAGGGGGCTCAGGGAAAATGAATTGAACTTACCAGGGGCTTTTAATGGTCCCCCGCAGACATACTCTGCCCACGCAGCCACTCACCGATGCTCCGGCCCCGCCTCCAGGTTCACTTATGGAATTTCGGACTTTAAAGTCTGAAAACCACTGCGCCTGCGTTGCCGTGTCCTCGCTCCCGCGGATGTCACCAGGAGTGTACTGCGCAGGCACAGACCATACTGGGCAGTGGTTTTCAGACTTTAAAGTCTGAAATTCCAGAAGTGACCCGGAGGCGGGGCCGGAGCATTGGGGAATGGCTGCTCGGGCACAGGATGTCTGCGAGAGACCATTAGAAGCCCCAGGTAAGTTCAACTCATTTTCCCCCGACCCCCTCTACAGTATTCCTTTAAAGAAACTTCAAAAGAAAACAGTCAATATGGATAATGTGAATTGAAATGGGTTTCCAAATTTGGAAAATAATTCTGTAAATAAATATTATTGTTGTATACATGCAAATAAAATAGCCAAAATGATATTAAATATCTCAGTCAACTAACTTTAATTAATTTTTTTTTATTCAACCTTTAGTAACTCAGCTTTCCTCTGTGTACGCACCAGCCAATGGTCTTTTGCCCTGTCATGCAATACTATCAGCATTACATAACTTTTTTTTATATCTGTTTGTGTGTTTGTGCTACTGATTCTTATCCTGTTGTGGAATCCATGTGTTGCCTAACCAGCCAGACCTGTTTCACAAATCAGTGATTATAGATCTGACCAGTGCAGAAGCCATTTTTACTGTGTTCTTTACAATGCATATGTAACCTTGCTATGCAGGCTGACCACAATTACCACACAAACTATTTCTGTTTTGACATTCTGGCTAGTTTTTTTTTTATCTGTTGTGTTCACTAAGGTCAATGTTGTAAACATGTCTGCTGAAACTAGATATCTGCCAATACACATTTAACTCAGTTTTCTTCAATAAGGAGAACTGTTGCTATTCAGTGCAGTTGGCAATAACTGTCACTCTAGCAGTAACTTGTAGCTCTGCATAGACATGTATTGCGTGAGCTTCAAATTAGGCTATCTGCCATGGTCTTCTGAACATCAAGCTATTTTTTCCAGCATTTTTAATCACCTTGATCGATTCTGTCAGTAATCTTTTTATCAGATATCAGTAGAAATGTAATAGAGATTGTATGTTGCAATGTGATAAATCAAGTATTTCTTTTGGTCAGGGAGAATTGATTGTCTGTAAAATGGACTTGTATGTAGCTGTTTTGATGCCCAGAGGCAAAAGACCAGGAACCACGTTTGCAGCAGTTGAAGACTGGACACATAGATAAGTGAATGTTTGTTAATAAAGTGCAGCTATACCTGAACCTATTCAGTAAGGAGTCCTTGGGCTAGACTCCCTTATTAACAGTACTATATTTTCATTAGATGCGATCTTTCTATGTGATATTCACGATCGGATTGTACAAAAAACAGCACAGTGTTTGGTGAAAATCCATGTGAAACAATTCTTTGGTCAGTTGGAACTGAAACTTCCGAAGATCTGAAAGTTGGATTTTACATGTGTATCTGGAAAGGAAATGCCCTGATCGATCTGTTCATGTGAACAATCAATAATTACCTTCCGATTACTTTCAATCGTAAAAAGTGCATTGAAAGATAGCATCTGATGAAAAAATTGTACAGTTAATCTTAAAGGGAGACTTAAGTGACTAGAAAAAAAGTTTCATTTACTTGGGGCTTTTGCCGGCAGCCGCCCTGTGCCCGTGCCTTCCTGAAATAATCCTCCGCAGCCCCCCCCCCCCCCCCCCGCAGTGACTGAGTTTCGATCTTGGCATCAGAGCCAGTCACTGGCCACTGCGCCTGCGCAGCCTTGGCCGTGCGCATCCTCGATCACTCTCCCGCCTTGCACATGCGCAGTATGAGAAAATCTCGTACTGTGCATGAGCAGGACACTCGGCAGTGGGAGCATGATCGAGGAAACGCACGGACAGGGCCGCACTGGCGCAGTAGCCATCGACTGGCCAATCGCTGGAAGACAAAACCTGGCCACTGTGGGGGGGCCAGAGGATCGTCGAGTGGCGGCTGAATGGGGCTGGTAGAAGCCCCAGGTAATTTAAACTTTTTTTCAGATCACTTAACTTTACCTTTGCTACTGCCTACTGAGCGTGCCCTAGTGGCGCAGCTCAAGTGCTTTGAGTCCACCAGGAGAAAAGGGCAATATAAATGTTATTTGTCTTGTCTATACGAATGACACCTGTGACCAGCACACACACAAGACTACCAATCCTAACTAGTGGCCTGATGCACTAACACTGGGGAAACACTGCCCATTAACCCATTAGTGCAATATGCGTGGTGCTAGCAGGCTAAAAGGCACTGGGACCTCAAAGTTAGTAATGGTAAGGTTGCCTTGCGCTACCTGCGCATGGCAACTTCACTGTTGCATAGTGCATCAGGCGCTATATAACCAATGCAATATATACAGATATACTTTAGATACATGTATATGTTATGGCCAGAACCCGAAGTTTGGCCAGAACTAGAAGTGACCGGCCACTTCGGGTTCTGGCCGGCCAATGTGCGAACTGGCCGCTGCGCTGCGGCCAATGTGAGAAATGCAACAATTCCTGTAAGGTTAATGTTATGTTGTGGCCGCAGCGCAGCGGGCAAATGTATCACATCTTAGTTTATTCAATGAAATTAAGCCGCCGGCTTTTTCTCTGCCTCTCTCCTCCCCCCGCCTCTCTCTCCTCCCCCCGCCTCTCTCTCCTTCTCTTAATGGGCAGCCGGCGGGGACACGCGTGTCCAGGAGAGTCGTTCGTCGCGGCAGGAGAGCAGAGCGGGGAGGCTGCAGACATTGCTTCTGCCAGCACCCGCTCTGCAAGAACGGCAGGATTCCCTGCCGTGACGAACGACCCCGGAGGGACACGCGTGTCCCCGCCCGGCTGCCCATAGGAGAGCGAGAGAGGCGGGGGGGAGGAGGAGAGAGAGGCAGAGGAGGAGAGAGAGGCAGATAAAAAAGGCAGTTCGCACATTGTCGCCGGCTTAATTTCATTGAATAAACTAAGATGTGATACATTTGCCCGCTGCGCTGCGGCCACAACATAACATTAACCTTACAGGAATTGTTGCATTTCTCACATTGGCCGCAGCGCAGCGGCCAGTTCGCACATTGGCCGGCCAGAACCCGAAGTGGCCGGCCACTTCTAGTTCTGGCCAAACTTCGGGTTCTGGCCGTAACATATACACCAGGTAATACAGAACATGAGCAGAAAGCAATAAACAAGTCAAGGATGCCAGGCCAAAGCCAATAATCAACAAATTAGGGACAGGCCAAAGATCAATACCAAAAGTCAAAGATGCAAGTTCAGGTATAGGGGAACCAGCAGCACTCAGGAAGGACTACAATGTTCTGTAAGCTTGTTGCATAGATGTTCAGTCTTATATAGGAGGGAAAGCAGGTG
Organism: Hyperolius riggenbachi; assembly: GCF_040937935.1. Lineage (NCBI taxonomy): Eukaryota > Metazoa > Chordata > Amphibia > Anura > Hyperoliidae > Hyperolius > Hyperolius riggenbachi. The sequence continues at coordinate 553,285,712 of NC_090646.1, forward strand.
TTTACACTCCCTGTAGGTGAGGCAAAGAATTGGACAGTCACAAGCTGGAGTCACCTGCTGGTGGACAGTAAAGCATCAGCAATTTGACAAATAACACCACCAGCAGGTAAGGTCAAGTATTTCACAGTTCCTAGTGTATTAAAGAACAAGCGACAACCATGCTAACCTAGTAATAAAAAAACATTTATAAGTAGAGAAATACTACTTCTACTTACATAACAGATGTATTGTGCTATCCACGCAATGATTCCTGTGAATTTTGAAATGAAAAGCAGAAAATGCTATTCTAGGCAGTGTCCATCTTGCCAAGCTAATGCTGACATCATATCCTCCCTGACTCTTGTTTCCCCCCCCCCCCCCTCCCTTCTCTTGCTCATTGTGTATTCATTAGCTGCCCTCCTCCCAGAGTCTTTTTTTTATTTTCACATCCAACCACTGAGTCACCTCAGCCTTGCTTGTAAACACAAGTGATCAGCTAGGCAGGGAAATAAATGGAAGAGGAGGAATATATTATAGATAAAAAGAACTCCCAGCATTTAAAAGAAGTCCCAGCATTCAACTTTTTGGCACTAGGGCCAGTGCTCCTATAGCATGTGATAACTCCAAACCATAACAGCAGAAAAAGTTTTGAATGCAGGATTAGCATCTTTATCACTTAATACACTCAGACCAGTTGCTGTTGAAATTTGATTTTTTTTATGGTGACAATACCGCTTTAAAGAAATATTCCCTTGCTAGTGTCACCATGCAAAACACACACATCTGATTTTTACTATGAACACAAATTTATGATCCTGTCTGAGACTATAATACAGTAAAATATAACTTTTAATTCATCTCTTATAAAACGTCAGTTTGATACTGAATTCTTTATTACATTTGTTTAATTTTATTCTTTTTCCTCTTTTAATTAATTGCTGACTCTGCTTGAGAGTACACCTCTCATTTGTTATTTTTCTCAACTATGTCTTTGTAATTAGCTGTGCGGTTTCTCTATAATGCACCTTGCACCCTAGCACTTTATTTATTTATGCCCTGACGACGGCTCTATTGTTTATGAGCCGAAACATGTTGGTTTAGGTGGAGGGTTTTCTTATATCTCAGTAGAATCCAATCAGCATTTGTATATATTTTTGCCTTGCGGTGGGCAGAAACCTCAGCTGACCAATTATAGTATATTGGCCCAGTTTGAGGGGCAAATACAGTTAGACTGCCCAGCAAAGTATTAGAAAGTAATTAAAAGAGGAAAAAGAATAAAATTAAACAAATGTAATAAAGAATTCAGTATCAAACTGACGTTTTATAAGAGATGAATTAAAAGTTATATTTTACTGTATTATAGTCTCAGACAGGATCATAAATTTGTGTTCATAGTGTCACCATGGACAGGACATAAGAATTTCCCCGCTTTGGACGGATCTTTCTGCTTGCAACACACATATCAGCCATGATTGTTGATGGCACTTTAGATCTAATACTACTTTGAGATTGTTCAGTCTTTGTAGTAAAAAAAACAACAACAACAAAACTTCATGGATATGACACAAACTATTTTAATAACTGAAAATCCTGGCTTTGCAAAGCATACCTAAAGACCTGTGGTCTTCTCTAGATCTCTGCTTTGCAATAGACTTGTCTGTGAGCTCAGCTTAGTTTTTGCTCTGCTATGCAAAAATCAGCTATGAGGCTTTCTATAGAGAGGAGGTGCCTACTCAAATCATGCCCTAACAATTTCATTTTCCACAGGTGGTCTCCATGCAAGGTTCAATGAAACATCTCAGCAGCGGTCAAAAGAAATGGGGAGTCATAATTCTAGTAAGATTTTCTATGGGTTTTGGAAAATACAAGACAGAAATGGGAGGCACCAGAGCTAAATTTCAAGTGTTGTTACAAAAGATCTCAATACTGGTGTAAATGTGATACTTCAGTTTCCATCTTTTTATACATTTACAAAAATGTCTAAAATGCTGTTTTTTTCTTTTTGTCATTATGCTTACACTGGTGTAGAAAAAATACACACCCACTGATAATATATTTTGAACTGTTTAACAGGCTAGTAGATTAATTGGTTTTCAGCATTAAAGAGGCTGACAGTGACACAGACCACTTAATATATTCTCTTTTGTGCATTACAAATGCATAATCATGAGCTAATTTTGAGCGTCAGAATAGACAGAATAGACAGATATGAATAATAAAAAAGCAAAAGAATATACAATATATGTGTCATGACAAATGTTTTTTGAAGCTCAACACCAACTTAACAACAAACAGCTTGCTTTACAGTGGGATGAAACTCAAAATTAGATTTTTGCTCTAAAACATTAAACACAGTAAAAAAAAAACTAATATGACCCAACCCTTAGTACTGACTCCACAACTGGCTTTATTAAATATGGGACTAAAAGCTCCATGGAATAAGTTGGCGCTTTAGAAATCAGTAATAATAATACAAGGTACATCACCTAGAGATACATTTATAGCTACACATATATTGTGTGCAGCACATAGCCTAATATTCAGGAATGGAAGAACAGATGAGATGGCCACAATGCAGAAACTTTCCATTTTACGGACCAGAAGATGGACCAGACCATGAGAGACACCTAAGGTTAGAAGACAAAAACTAGGGAAAATAAACCAGGGAAAATATACTTGAATATAAGTATAGAAATTTAGCTCTGACTCACTTAATACAAGTATAGGGTTTGACTTATCCATGAGTCACGGGCAACACTGAGCACACTTAGTAATGTGTGTACCATTTGCATCAATTTACCCAGTGCTAAGTGACACTTTCTTGATAAAGGAAATGCCAAGAAAGCACAGGTCTGAAAGTCCCAGCCACAACAATTAACAAAGAAAGGGGCAGGCAGGAAAATACTGGGCTGCAGTAAGGGGAGTAAATAACTGCAGCACTTGGGGGCCTGGAGGAGTTATTGACTGCACCTAAAAGACTGAAGAGGAGTTAGACTTCATCAACCTGCTAGGTAAAATACCTAGTCGTTAGGAAGCCATCCAAAGTAGTCGTGTTCCCAAGTACTTCCGGAGATGAGTACATCCATACAACACATGCACTTGGGGATATGAGTATTTCCAAAAGCTTTCCAAAGACTACAAAAGTGCCAGCAAGTTGAGGAAGTTTAGCTGGGGATGGCACACAAATGACAGACAGCACAGAAAAATAAGGGAGCTCTATAGCATCCAGAGCCTTCCCTCTTCTCAGGTAAGTATCAAACCTGAAGTGAGTTACCTCACTTCAGGTTTGCTTTCATAAGGAAATCATCTTTATTAAGTGAACCAGTGTATACACAGCATACAATATTATTAGTAAAATCAGAGATTAAAGCGGAAATAAAAGATTATTTACAGCATATTATATACCACCACCATTTTTTTTTACTAGAACTGCATTCAATTAGTTAAACACAGGAGTTACACGCTCAGTGCAGAGAAGGCTGGACGCATCCTAACTGGAGATAATGTTATCTTGTGTTTACTTAATTGTATCAAGTGAGGAATGTGACACATCTGACTGTGCAGGCTATCCTGAACACAGACAGACAATCAGAAAGCATTTCTGCCTTCAATACAAGATGAATAAAACCAGTTATGTATAAAATGCAAAGGCAGCTCTCAGAGCAAAAAAAAAAAAAAGTACTTTGGGGACTTTTAATTTCTAAATGAATTATAATATTTATGCACAAAAGCAAATATGATAACCGTATGGCATATAAAAAGTAGGAAAACATGTTTTTATTGAATATTATGTTAGGGTTTTATACCGCTTTAACATCCACTTCTCAATTGCCCTGTTGCGTTTGTCACGTCCATCTTGGGGCACACTTTTTGTGACCTATTTGGGGATAGGGGTTATAGTTCTGTAACTTCCTTCCTCAATCCCGCTTTTTTTTTACTTAGAGGATAGTTACGGTAGCTGCTCATCAACAACCAGATTTTGTCCTCTTTAGCTAGCATTTATGTCCATTTCATACCCTGTCACACAGAATATGACCAAGTGACATGACAAAGAGAGCAGAAGGCATGCAATGCACGAGTGACAGAATCTTTGACTGAGGGGAAGAGGATCCAGGTAATGAAGTAGGTAATATTTGAGTATAAGGGCCTGTTTCCACTACACGCAGATTGGATGCAGAATGGATGCAGAAAAACTTACTCCAATGAATGCCTAAGGGCCTGTTTCCACTAAACGCGATTTTTCTAAAGCAGATTTTCCTATAGACATTCATTGGAGTCAGATTTTCTGCATCTATTCTGCATCCAATCTGCGTGTAGTGAAAACAGGCCCTAAGGCTTCCTGTGCAACCACTGCAAAAAACTCTGGTTTGGAGGGGAGGAGGGTTTAGAACTGGCAAAATTAAGCCTACTTTACAAAACCATCCACCTATGAGCCATACCTGGTAGCGGTTCATACCCTAAACATGTAAAATTATACTGTCTTTTTCTGTCTTCACTTTACTTCTGTATGAGTAACAGCCCTAATATTACAGTAGCCATATAAATAATAATGAAATCCCATTGCACAATGTGGATTTTTACTTACTACTGCATGGCAACAGATAGTTTTTTAATATAAAACCTGCCAAGTTCACAGGTGGTGCTCTTAAAAAAAAAAAATAAGGAAAAATGTTCCTTTTTTTACTCTTTCAGTGTTTTTTTAGTGTAAATAGAACTAGACCGTGCTATTTGGTGTTGCCAGAAATACCAAGAACAAACTCTTCAATAATGCAAAGTTATGCTATGTTTGTAGTGTAATATAACTTTGCTTTTAATTTAACTACAAAATATAAAGTATGAATTAAAATCGTTCTCATTAATCAAGAAGCTTTGCCCTACTTAAATGATATGTTCCTCGGAGACAAGTTTGCAGTTTGTTCTTTTTCAAAGGTTATGTTTGAACATGTTGGGATTTGTTTTATTCATGTAATCTTTATCTTTTTATAATTCACAGTTCTTAGATGCATTGTTTGGTTTTTTTTTTTTTCAGAATATCCTTTTAGTGCTCTCATGTTTCCTTTTCACATTGCTGTGCTCATTTTCACCAATCCGTTGACGTTTCCAGTAACGTAAGCTTTATATTATATCTCTTCTTTGTGTTCTACTTTACTTCTGAATAATTAACTAAAACATTGTCCTATGGGTGTTGAGTCATATTATATATCAGAGCTAAGGTGATTCTTTCCTGACAAAACCTCCTAGTTACAGCACATTGTGGTAAACTTTAAGTTACAACTTCATTTCAAAAGTTTCCTCGTTTCCTGCCTACAAATTATCTTTGTACGAAAACTGCACTCATGAGATATTATATATAAGTTTTGATAAGGAAGTGCAGACTATGGGTTTTCACCTATTAAAATGGAATACAATCAGGTGCAATAAAACTTGTCAGAACAAGATATGTTATGTCAAAGTATAAACATGTGTCACAATCTAATATCTTAGTATATAAGCATGAGAACACTGTTAATAATTAAAATGTGTATATTCTATTACAGAGGTGAGCAAACAGTCAATGGCCCATATGCAATTAACATTTTCTCCTGAGCTTTCTCCTAGGAGATCATTTTTCATCGTCAATTTAGAATAACTTTTCAGGACTTTGCAATGGAAAAAATACCAAGTAGGTTGCAAGTACTATCAAAATTATTTTGAGTATTTTTTTGTTTGCTGGCGGTTTAAATGCATTTGATTGACAAGTTTGAAAATATCACCTAGGAGAAAATTCAGGAGAAAAAGTGAATTGCATATGGGCCAATGTCCTACCCATAATGTAAACGCAACAGTGTATATCACACATTCTATTTGTATTTTGGATACATGTTTACAAGGTAAGAAAAGTTATATTATGAATATACCAAATTGTTCTCAAATTTCCCACTGATCAGTAATGCAAGTGTGGATAGCCATGACTGTGTGACCAGCATTATTTACATATATGTGGCCTAATTCGTTTTTATCACGATGCATACATCATGGCTGAATTGATCACTTACAGTTTATCTGCCGTCTTCTCTCTTTCTGTCTATATCCACATCACCAGCTGAATCTGATGTGCAGATACCTGCTCACAGATACGTATGTCATATTTGCACCCACCACAAAATGAGACGATCAGTGTGTGTGTGTGTGTGTGTGTCTGCTAACAGAATTGGGAGCATATTGGGGAAACTGGGGAAAGGAAAACAAGGTATTTGTGAGATAAGTGAGTAATTGTGGTTTCCCATGCTGTACCACTTCCAAACATGCAAAATATGTCTTTAAATATTTGAAAGCCAGCCACAGATCTTGAATCGCTGGTGTATAGTGAGCCTACAGCTTACCGTATATATTTTACAGAGCCACATCAATCCAACTGCAATACAGCCTGTTATGCGTAGCAGGTGCTGTCAGCAATGCTATGATATATGCCCAGCACAAAAGTAATTTGGGGATCCGGCGATCACCAGATCCCGAACTACAGCTCCCTCCGAGTTGCTACAACTTGGAGAATTTTATATATATATACGGAGGGCTGATGAAGGGCATATTCCGACAGAAACGAATATGTGTCGTTGCCTGAAATTATAACTGCTCATTACGTCAAGCAAGATTACATACCTTGTCAGTCTCATGAAGGATGTTGTCTTGTCCTATTGCTGCGTTGATGATCATGAAGATTGAAACCTTGGATGAGAGTTTTATATAAAGCACTATTTTTTGTATTGACATGGCTCTATAAGATATGGGTTCTAAATGTATGCCTAACTTTCAAGGGCAATGATTTACATATTTGGGAGTGATGCATCATGGGAAACCACAGTTGCTCACTTAAAACTGAATTATAGAATATACTTTCTGTATGGTGAAGGAAAAATTATTTTCAGCGTTGTTTATTAGTAGGAGTGCTTTTCAGTCTCTTTTAGCCCCTTATGCATTCCTAGTGGTTCTGGGTCCCCATAAGCTTGGCAGGTACCTGTAGCACAAACATTTAGCGGCAGTTACTGCTGCACACCAAATGTGCCTCAAGCCATCACACAATAATTTTTTTTTTCATTTAACACTTCACCAAATATAATAATTTTTGTTTCATTTATTAACTACGTTTTCTTTATCTACTTTAAAGAGAGCCTGAGGTGGTATCAGGTAGCAGCAAATACCGCCGCTCCCCGCTGCTCCTGTGGACTGCACTGGCCCACTTTCACTTTCATGACCACTGGGTCACAACGTTGCAAGGAGAGACTGTGTGTCTCTCATCCAGCGTAGAGAGAGGCGGGGGAGCAGCAGGAGGTGCGGCTAGAGAGAGAGAGACCTGCCCAATGGCAGCTCTGGAGACCCTGTAGGAACGCCCCAGGCAGGCGTTTTGAACAGAGAATTCCTCTCCCCTGTGTTTACCTCTGAGATAGCGACAACTATTGTCACTAATCTCGGGGAGGGGGGGGAGAGAGAGTGGAGTCTGGGGAACACAGAAGCATGTCATGAGGCAGAGAACATGCCTCTGTGTCCTGTCCGCCCCCCATGAATCACCTCGGGTTCTCTTTAAAGGGATACTGTAGGGGGGTCCGCGGAAAATGAGTTGAACTTACCCGGGGCTTCTAACGGTCCCCCGCAGACATCCTGTGTTGGCGCAGCCACTCACTGATGCTCCGGCCCCGCCTCCGGTTCACTTCTGGAATTTCTGACTTTAAAGTCAGAAAACCACTGCGCCTGCATTGCCGTGTCCTCGATCCCGCTGATGTCATCAAGAGCGCACAGCGCAGGCCCAGTATGGTCTGTGTCTGCGCAGTACATTCCTGGTGACATCAGCGGGAGCGAGGACACGGGCGTGCAGGCGCAGTGGTTTTCTGACTTTAAAGTCAGAAATTCCAGAAGTGAACTGGAGGCGGGACCAGAGCATCGGTGAGTGGCTGCGCCAACACAGGATGTCTGCGGGGGACCATTAGAAGCCCCTGGTAAGTTCAGCTCATTTTCCCCCGACCCCCTACAGTATCCCTTTAAGGACTTGTTTTAAAATCAGATGATGTTTTAGGTCACATTCATATAAAAATATAGAAAATGTTCAAAAGTTCACAAACTTTCAAACAGCACTGTACTGGTCATGTGACATGTTGCCAGGTTTTTTAACAACTGGGTATAAAGCTGTTACACACTAGAACTACCTAGCAGACATCTGAATGCAACTTCTCTCCCATTCACTTCTAAGTGTTATAAGATTATTTCCCAGTCTGTGTCATTCCACCTGTGTGATAGTTGCCAGCGGCGTTAAAACACGCTCAACTCTTTTCACAAGAGGGTTATGTAAACAAAGATGAGAAAAGTCCACAATGTATTCCTATGACCTGCTCTTTCAGATTTTTTGGAAACAGTGGCAGTGAGGGTCAGAGTCCATAACACTGTGTACTGCAAGTTTTTTCATTAGTTCATAGGCTGTTTACTTTTTAACTAGTCCATACTGAAAGCTGTATGGACCTTTTTTGCTGAGCGATACAAATATTTGCATTCCTCATTTGCAACTGGCTGTTCAGATGTTATAGCTAATGAATCAAGGGAAGGAGGGATAGTGGGGTGAGTTTGCACTTATAAGCTATTATTTATGTTGTGTTTTAGGAGATACAAACAAAAGCCAGATTTGTCAAATAAAGAAGATCAATGCTTCCTGTGGTGTTTTGCTTCAGTGAGCATTGTGGATTTGATGTGGATCCAGAGAGACCTAACCCTGTGGACTTTTCTGCAGTAGTATAGCTAGTCAGTGTTCACAAGAAAAGTGTAGCTTGGATAATTTAAGGTATATCTCCACTAGATAGAATAGGTGCTTCAGATTTTATTCTTTGATGGGAGATATTCAATATCTCACACCTTTATTACTCACACAGCATCTATGAGGCCAGTTTTGCAATCAGGTGTCCATCATAAGCCATTGCTGGCCACATACATACCAGTTATGCCTCAATGTTCTTTTAGGCTGAATTGGCCTATAGGACTGCATTTATGAATATATGCTGTCTCAGTGGACCACATTCCTCTAATATTACAACTAAGATTACGACTGATTATAAATTACATTTAGTAAAATTTATTTTTTAATGTTGGACCATATTGATATCACATCGGAAAAAAAACCTTTTTCAATTTCACCTGAAAAAAAGGTTTGGAAAATATAAAATGTATACATTTTTTAATGAAAGGTTAGGAGAGCCCTAATGCATGGTGCCAATGAGATATAATACAAAAGACTTGTGCTTGCTATTATTATGCATGGTATAGGATTAGGGGGCCCATACACTGGTCGATTTCAGCCATCGATCAATGCTATAGAATCGATTGATCGGAAATCAATTCTATCAAATCTATAGATTGATTTGCGGGCGATTTAGATCGATTTGATCTATCTGACAGGATGGAAAATCTAGGTCGATCTGCTGCTGGCAGCAGATCGATGGCCCATAGAGCTGCATTGGATCTAATGGTCCAATAATGCATTTAGATCAATTTCCAATACATTTCATTCTGAAATCTATTGGAAATCTGTTCCTAGCATGTGGCACACATCAGATACATTCCTGTCACATTTGACAGACATCTGACAGAAATCTATCTGATGGTCGAATCTGCTGCAAATCTATAAGTGTATGGCCACTTTTAGAGTATAGATTCATTAACATAAAAAACCTGTGTGGTCAGGGTCAAACTGGGACACTAAGGGCCCACCAAGGAAGTTCATTCATCCACAACGGAGTAGGTACTGGATAGCGGACTTGACACAATATATCCCTATCAATGGCGGAACAACTCACTTTGTAAAAAACTGGGACTGGTGCATTAGAATTATAATCAAGCAGTGCTTAGGCTGTTTTAGTAGATACAGTGAGGCGCCTTAGGGTGTGTGTGATTTCGTGGTTGAATGGAGTCAGCTGACGTCATAACACGGCCGTGTTATTTTAGGGGGGATAAGGGTTATATATGTGGCTGCTGTTTTGATAGATTTTTGTAATAAAGTGGAACTGTGAAGAAGACTTTTTGTGCATTGGTTTACGGTACTTTTAGATTTTTGGTACACCAAATAGGATCCCCTTTTATAGGGTGACAGTTCATTGTAAAGCTTTTCTGTGTTACTGAATTAGCCCCATTGTGTGATGGGATTCATCCCACAATAGATGTTGGGAATCGAGACAGGTAATTTGGGTTCCACGAGCGACTACGACTTTGGTGCCACCATAGGCCGTAATGTGAATAATGGATATAGTGGTGCTCACTGAGTAATTTGGTCACCAGCAAAAGTCGTAACCCGAATGGCAATAAAGACAACATAATTTTGGCCACCAGCAATAGCTGGAGCTCGAATTATGCTGGGACAAAAGAGTTAGTCAGTAGTAGAATGATTTTTTAAAAAGGAAGGAGATTAGCTAGAACAGAGTTAGCCGTTTTTCGGTTTCACCACGTCCCAATTCCCCTGCGCCATTTTTACATGTATGCATGGAAAATAGCTGTCTGTAACATCTTCGGTTAGCTCAATGAATTTTCATTTAAAATAATGTGCCAGCATTTAGAGTATGAAGCAGATTGGTATTATTATACTATAGTAGAGGTACAATCATTTTAGGAAGTTTGGTCTGGCTGGAGAAGTTCTTTTGGAATGAACATTGTATTTCAGGAATTCATTAAAAGATGATCTCCCGTGTGGCACATGCAATAAAAGACTGGTAGATAACCTGTGATCCCCTCGGGATTCCTCTCTGATGAGTCACAGCTATTGTGAGAAAAGTCTAGAATACTAAGCACAGACGTATTCCCAGTATAGCTCAAAAGAAAATGCACATAAAAGTAGCACAAGAAATATGTTAAAATATTTTTTTTTTTTCCTGCATTACATACTGTTAACATGATTCTCAAATAAGGCTGAGTTATTCAAACTGGCACTTATAAATCTATCAGCAAATTCTGTGTATGTATGTATGTATATTATTATTATTTATATAGCGCTGACATCTTCCGCAGTGCTGTACAGTGTACAGTGGGTTGCAAAAGTATTCAGCCCCCTTGAAGTTTTCCATATTTTGTCACATTACTGTCACAAACATACATCAATTTTCTTGGAATTCCACGTGAAAGACCAATACAAAGTGGTGTACACGCGAGACGTGAAACGAAAACCGTACATGATTCCAAACATTTTTTACAATTCAATAACTGCAAAGTGGGGTGTGCGTAATTATTCAGCCCCCTGAGTCAATACTTTGTAGAACCACCTTTTGCTGCAATTACAGCTGCCAGTCTTTTAGGGTATGTCTCTACCAGCTTTGCACATCTAGAGACTGAAATCCTTGCCCATTCTTCTTTGCAAAACAGCTCCAGCTTAGTCAGATTAGATGGACAGCGTTTGTGAACAGCAGTTTTCAAATCTTGCCACAGATTCTCAATTGGATTTAGATCTGGACTTTGACTGTGCCATTCTAACACATATATATGTTTTGTTTTAAACCATTTAATTGTTGCCCTGGCTTTATGTTTAGGGTTATTGTCCTGCTGGAAGGTGAACCTCCACCCCAGTCTCAAGTCTTTTGCAGTCTCCAAGAGGTTTTCTTCCAAGTTTGCCCTGTATTTGGCTCCATCCATCTTCCCATCAATTCTGACCAGCTTCCCTGTCCCTGCTGAAGATATGCACCCCCAAGCATGATGCTGCCACCACCATATTTGACAGTGGGGATGGTGTGTTCAGAGTGATGTGCAGTGTTAGTTTTCCGCCACACATAGCGTTTTGCATTTTGGCCACAATGTTCCATTTTGGTCTCATCTGACCAGAGCACCTTCTTCCACATGGTTGCTGTGTCTCCCACATGGCTTGGGGCAAACTGCAAACGGGACTTCTTATGCTTTCTGTTAACAATGCCTTTCTTCTTGCCACTCTTCCATAAAGGCCAACCTTGTACAGTGCATGACTAATAGTCGGCCTGTGAGTTTAGGTGGATGGCCTTGTCTTGGTAGGTTTACAGTTGTGCCATACTCCTTCCATTTCTGAATGATCGCTTGAACAGTGCTCCGTGGGATGTTCAAGGCTTTGGAAATCTTTCTGTAGCCTAAGCCCGCTTTAAATTTCTCAATAACTTGATCCCTGACCTGTCTTGTGTGTTCTTTGGACTTCACAGTGTTGTTGCTCCCAATATTCTCTTAGACAACCTCTGAGGCCCTCACAGAGCAGCTGTATTTGTACTGACATTAGATTACACACAGGTGCACTCTATTGGCAGTTGGCTGATGGTGTAATGGTTAAGGGCTCTGACACAGGAGACCAGGGTTCGAATCTCGGCTCTGCCTGTTCAGTAAGCCAGCACTAATTCAGTAGGAGACCTTTGGCAAGTCTCCCTTACACTGCTACTGCCAATAGAGCGCGCCCTAGTGGCTGCTGCTCTGCTCTGGCGCTTTGAGTCTGCAAGGAGAAAAGCGCAATATAAATGTTATTTGTCTTGTCTTGTCTATTTAGTCATTAGCACTCATCAGGCAATGTCTATAGGCAACTGACTGCACTCAGATCAAAGGGGGCCGATTAATTATGCACACACCACTTTGCAGTTATTTATTTGTAAAAAATGTTTGGAATCATGTATGGTTTTCGTTCCACTTCTCATGTGTACACCACTTTGTGTTGGTCTTTCATGTGGAATTCCAATAAAATTGATTCATGTTTGTGGCAGTAATATGACAAAATGTGGAAAACTTCAAGGGGGCCGAATACTTTTGCAATCCACTGTATATTGTTTTGTCACTTAACTGAGAGGAGCTCACAGTCTAATCCCTACCATAGTCAGATGTATGTATTGTATGTATTTATCGTGTAGTGTATGTATCGTAGTCTAGGGCCAAGTTTAGGGGGACGGCAATTAACTTATCTGTATGTTTTTGGGATGTGGGAGGAAACTGGAGTGACCAATGGAATCCCATGCAGACACGAGGAAAACATACAAACTCCATGCAGATAGTGCCCTGGCTGGGATTCAAATCGGGGGCCGAGCACTGCAAGGCGAGAGCGCTAACCATTACGCCCACAATGCTGCCCAATAAATACACACACACACACACACACACATATATACAGTGGCTTGCAAAAGTATTCGGCCCCCTTGAAGTTTTCCACATTTTTCCCATCACTGCCACAAACATGAATCAATTTTATTGGAATTTCACGTGAAAGACCGATACAAAGTGGTGCACACTTGAGAAGTGGAACGAAAATCATACATGATTTCAAACATTTTTTACAAATAAATAACTGCAAAGTAGGGTATGCGTAATTATTCAGCCCCCTTTGGTCTGAGTGCAGTAAGTTGCCCATAGACATTGCATGATGTGTGCTAATGACTAAATAGAGTGCACCTGTGTGTAATCTAATGTCAATACAAATACAGCTGCTCAGTGACAGCCTCAGAGGTTGTATAAGAGAATATTGCGAGCAACAACACCATGAAGTCCAAAGAACACACCAGACAGGTCAGGGATAAAGTTATTGAGAAATTTAAAGCAGGCTTAGGCTACAAAAAGATTTCCAAAGCCTTGATCATCCCACAAAGCACTGTTCATACGATCATTCAGAAATGGAAGGAGTAAACCTACCAAGACAAGGCCGTCCACCTAAACTCACAGGCCGAACAAGGAAAGCGATGATCAGAAATGCAGTCAAGAGGTCCATGGTGACTCTGGACGAGCTGCAGAGATCTACAGCTCAGGTGGGAGACTCTGTCCATAGGATAACTATTAGTTGTGCACTGTACAAAGTTGGCCTTTATGGAAGAGTGGCAAGAAGAAAGCCATTGTTAACAGAAAAGCATAAGAAGTCCCATTTGCAGTTTGCCATAAGCCATGTGGGGGACACAGCAAACATGTGGAAGAAGGTGCTCTGGTCAGATGAGACCAAAATGGAACTTTTTGGCCAAAATGCAAAACGATATGTGTGGCGGAAAACTAACACTGCACATCACTCTGAACACACCATCCCCACTGTCAAATATGGTGGTGGCAGCATCATGCTCTGGTGGTGCTTCTCTTCAGTAGGGACAGGGAAGCTGGTCAGAGTTGATGGGAAGATGGGTGGAGCCAAATACAGGGCAATTTTGGAAGAAACCCTCTTGGAGTCTGCAAAAGACTTGAGACTGGGGCGGAGGTTCACCTTCCAGCAGGGCAGCGACCCTAAAGTTAAAGCCAGGGCAACAATGGAATGGTTTAAAACAAAACATATCCATGTGTTAGAATGGCCCAGTCAAAGTCCAGATATAAATCCAATCGAAAATCTGTGGCAAGATCTGAAAACTGCTGTTCACAAACGCTGTCCATCTAATCTGACTGAGCTGGAGCTGTTTTGCAAAGAAGAATGGGCAAGGATTTCAGTCTCTAGATGTGCAAAGCTAGTAGAGACATACCTTAAAAGACTGGCAGCTGTAATGAAAAAGGTGGTTCTAGAAAACATTGACTCAGGGCTGAATATTTACGCACACCCCACTTTGCAGTTATCTATTTGTAAAAAAATGTTTGGAATCATGTATGATTTTTTCGTTCCACTTCTCACGTGTACCCCACTCTGTATATATATGTATATGTATATATATATATATATATATATATATATACATTTATATATATATATATATACATTTATATATATATATACATATATATATATATATATATATATATATATACATTTATATATATATATATATATATACATTTATATATATATATATATATATACATATATATATACATATATATATATATATATATATATATATACAGGGCCGGGACAAGGTCCAAGACCAGCAGAGGCTGAGCTGCCCAATAGCGCCCCCCACCCCTTCCAGTCCAAGTCCCTCCGGCCAGCATTGGTGATCACCACAAAGCTGGCCAGGCCACACAACCAGGAACCACTCAGTCAGGAATCAGGATGAGGATCTAAGCTTGCAGTAGTACTACTATTCACTGTAAATTGAAAATAAACTCCCCACTACACAGCCAGCAGCCAGAAGACGCCTGCGAGGGACATTCATGAGAAGAAGGCAGGCGGTCTCAGGCAAACACACAACAGCCAGCCAGCGTCAACAGAAGGGGGCGGAGCAGGAGTCACGTGGGAGCCACCAGGAAGCGTCAGGCACAGTAAGCATAGGCTTACGTGAGATGCAGTCGCAGGATCGATTTCTTCCTATTAGCTGTGTGCCCGCACTGCCCGGCGCCCGCCCCGCTATTTGCCTCTGTTAGTTTGGTGTTGCGAGCGGCAGTGGCGCAGATTGCCTTGTACTCTGTGATGATTTGCTCAGCTGCCTGTGCAGGCAGGCAGCTTTTTGACCATTGTTTTGATTTGCATGCTGCAGGACTCTGGAAAGAAGAGCTTCTGTCAGTTTTGCAGCTTGTGCTTGCAGAGGAATTTGCATACGTTGTCATGCAAATTGCCTGGCCACATTCATTGGAGGCGTGTACTATAAGTACTATGTCTTTCCCACAATGCTTCGCTGTTCATAAGGATTTCGTCCTATGTAACACTCCTGGTGGGGTGTCAGCCTTGCTCTCTGTTTGAACATCAGCTTAGAGTAATTCCCTAGTGCAGTTAGGATTGTATTATCTGTATTGCCTGTTCTGTCTTGTCTTGCCTGTTGCCATTGTCCTGTCCCTATGGTGGTTGACAGGAAATGGTTCTGATCTCTGTTCTTGGAGTATAGCTGGTGCAGCGGTTGCTACCAGCTATCTCTTCTGTTCTGTCTCCTGGGATTGCACTAGCTACTTTTTGCTAGCGCTGGGGATCCTTTTGTTCTGTCTCCTGGGATCACGCTAGCTACTTTTTGCTAGCGCTGGGGATCCTTCTGTTCTGTCTCCTGGGATCGCGCTAGCTACTTTTCGCTAGCGCTGGGGATCCTTCTGTTCTGCTACTCTGTACCTGGATCGCGCTAGCCACTTTTCGCTAGTGCTGTGGATCCTATCTCTCGCTTGTCCTTGTTTTCGTGTGTCTGTCTTATCTGCTACGACCGCTTGCTGGAGGCTCGGTGAGGTAACCGTTAAGCAAGCGTTCACGTCCTCTGTTTCATGTTTGTCTGTCGATGGTTAGTTAGGCGTGCTTGTCTCTATTGTGCTTATCACGTGGAGACCGCGCATAACTGCTTGCACTGTTGCGAATGAGTGCGGTGTTCGCGGTTAGCTAGCGATTGTTGTTTTCCGCATCTTCTCATTGTATTATTTAACAGGTGTAAAGATAGCAAAAAGTATCCGGGCACCAACCACAGCAATGATGCTTAAGTGAACCTTTAATTCATCCCCGTACAATTGACATACAAAGTGGTTATGGCCTGACAGCCGTTTCGCAGGGCAACCTGCTTTCTCAAAGGCAACCATTTTGGTTGCCTTTGAGAAAGCAGGTTGCCCTGCGAAACGGCTGTCAGGCCATAACCACTTTGTATGTCAATTGTACGGGGATGAATTAAAGGTTCACTTAAGCATCATTGCTGTGGTTGGTGCCCGGATACTTTTTGCTATCTTTACACCTGTTTGATTGTGCTACTGATCCGGAGGCACATCACAAGTAACCTGCTACCCCCTACTGTGCTGCAGTCTGCGGAGGTCATCTGGTGCCAGTCTTCCTCTTTGTTTTCTTTTGAATCATTGTATTATTTACTGTGCCTTTGCTACCCTCGTATTGTGTCCTGATCTGCCTTGTGTCACGTCTGGCGATCGCACCTCTCGCGATCGCGTTCCTATTTCATATCTGCTGTTGTGTGTGCGCGGTCGCGGGGTGGCGACTGGATTGGCGCACACACATACAACCTGTCCCTTTGCTCATTTTCATTTGCAATCGCCTCTCTTGCGATTGCGTTCTGCGCTTCGTACAATTCCTGTCTGGCATTTGTGGAGGTACAGAGGATTGGTTCCTCTGCACTCCCCAGCGCCATCTGCCGACAGGAATTTCCCTCTACAGGTGCGTAGCACCTTTTGCTGGGTGCCTGCAATTACACGCTTGTGGAGGATTTCCGCCGTGTCAGCGCACGCGTTGTGCACTGATCACGGAGAAAGTTCCACAATCGTTACATACTCCCTCCGAGAGAGAGTGTACAGTGGTTTCCATGGTGACGAATGTCGTCGGCGCCGCCCCCCGCCCAGCCGCTGCCGGTATTTTTGTAACTAATCATGCATTAGTTACAAGAATACGCGGCTGGGCGGGGGACGGCGCCGACGACATTCATCACCATGGCAACCACTGTACACTCTCTCTCGGAGGGAGTACAAGGCAATTTGCGCCACTGCCACTCGCAACACCAAACTAACAGAGGCAAATAGCGGGGCGGGCACCGGGCAGTGCGGGCACATAGCTAATAGGAAGAAATCGATCCTGCGCCCCTCAATGACCTCACTGACCAGCGCCCAGAGGCTGTAGCCTTGCCAGCCTATGTGTCGGCCCGGCCCTGTATATACATATATATATATATATAGTGGGATGTGAAAGTCTGGGCAACCTTGTTAATTGTCATGATTTTCTTGTATAAATCATTGGTTGTTACGATAAAAAATGTCACTTAAATATATCATATAGGAGACACACACTGTGATATTTGAGAAGTGAAATGAAGTTTATTGGATTTACGGAAAGTGTGCAATAATTCTTTAAATAAAATTAGGCAGGTGCAAACATTTGGGCACTGTTGTCATTTTATTGATTCCAAAACTTTTAGAACTAATAATTGGAACTCAAATTGGCTTGGTAAGCTCAGTGACCCCTGACCTACATACACAGGTGAATCCAATTATGAGAAAAAATATTTAAGGGGGGCAATTGGAAGCTTCCCTCCTCTTTTAATTTTCTCTGAAGAGTAGCAACATGGGGGTCTCAAAACAACTCTCAAAGGACCTGAAGACAAAGATTGTACACCATCATGGTTTACAAGGTAGGATACAGAAAGCTGTCTCAGAGATTTCAGCTGTCTTTTTCCACAGTTAGGAACAAATTGAGGAAATGGAAGACCACAGGCTCAGTTCAAGTTTAGGTTCGAAGTGGCAGACCAAGAAAAATCTCGGATAAACAAAAGCGACAAATAATTAGAATCAACAGTCAGAGTCAACCCACAGACCAACACCAAAAACCTACAACATCATCTTGCTGCGGATGAAGTCACTGTGCAACGTTCAAACATTTGACAAGGAGATGCTGTATGCAACAGTGATGCAGAGGAAGCCTTTTCTCCGCCCACAGCACAAACAGAGCCGCTTGAGGTATGCTAAAGCACATTTGGGCAAGCCAGCTTCATTTTGGAATAAAGTGCTGTGAACTGATGAAACTAAAATTGAGTTATTTGGGCATAACGAGGGGCGTTCTGCATGGAGGAAAAACAACACAGTATTCCAAGAAAAACTCCTGCTTACTACAGTAAAATATGGTGGTGGTTCCATCATGCTGTGGGGCTGTGTGGCCAGTGCAGGGACTGGGAATCTTGTCAAAGTTGAGGGACGCATGGATTCCACTCAGTATCAGCAGATTCTGGAGACCAATGTCCAGGAATCAGTGACAAAGTTGAAGCTGCTCTGGGGCTGGATCTTTCAACAAGACAACGACCCTAAACACTGCTCAAACTCCAATAAAGCATTTATGCAGAGGAAAAAGTACAATGTTTTGGAATGGCCATCTCAGTCCCCAGACCTGAATATAATTGAAAATCTGTGGTGTTAGTTAAAGAGTGATGTCCATGCTTGGAAGCCATCAAACCTGAATGAACTAGAGATGTTTTGTAAAGAGGAATGATCCAAAATACCTTCAACTAGAATCCAGACTCTCATTGGAACCTGCAGGAAGCATTTAGAGGCTGTAATTACTGCAAAAGCAGGATCTACAAAATATTAAGTTCATTTCTTTTGTAGTGGCCAAATTTATGCACCTGCCTAATCTTGTTTAAACAATTATTGCACACTTTCTGTAACTCCAAAAAACTTCATTTCACTTCTCAAATATCACCGTGTGCTTCTCCTATTTGATATATTTAACTGACATTTGTTATCGTAACAACCAACAATTTATACAGGAAAATCATGACGAATAACAAGGAACACGAAGAATATATATATATATATATATATATATATATATATATATACTGTATATACATATACTGTATATACACACACACACATACACACATATATATATATATATATATATATATATATATATATATATATATATATATATATATATAAACAGTATATACACCTGTATATATATTTATACACTTAGTTCATATATTATAGATTTTTATTTTTAATGTTAAGTCTCTGCTTTGTTGGAGGAAGTGATACTACTAGAAGTATCAGTGCCGATGAACCAATTACTGATTCACCCACTGGGTAAAATATAAGAGATGTTTCTTAAATACGCCAGTAAAATTAATCTTGGCTGTGCTGCATTCACTTATTCATAAAGGTAGCATAACTAAACCAGAAAGGTAGAGTAATTATACAGTTCATTTCATGAAGTCTTATAGAGCTAGTGGTGCTGTGCAGATCAAGCGTAGACGTGGCTAACTTTGCAAATTAGGTATTATTGCTGTATATTTGCAGTAGCTTAAGCTTGGGTATTTTATTATCATAGGAAATGGCCCTTTATATTATAAAGTAAAAAAGCAAAGTGCAGATACCCAAAGCAAACAAACAACTTAGCGTTGCTCTACAAATTTCATACTGATGAAATGTGAAGTCCAATTGGTTGACAACATACACAGCTATTTATTGTTATCAAGAGTGCCAGTATACAATATTTCAAGTGCCAGCATTCACTACGCCAGCTATCTAAATCTTAACATAGTTTCTAAGCCTCAAGGAACACTGCAATAGGCTTTAACGCTTTAGGAAACAATATTTGTTGTAAAGTCAACCTATTTTGCTCTGTTTTATGATATCGCATTGCATCTCCTCTTACAGGCCCACATTTAATGTCTCTCCCTTGTAATGATATCTGCTATATTGTCTCCCCAGTATAGTCCCCCCATAATTTACAGTCCCCTCTATATAGTGTTCTCCTCCTTATACTTCAACTCCATATATAGTGCCACCATGTATAAAGTTCCCCCTTACAGTGCCTTGCTATATAGTGCCACCATGAATAGGGTTCCCCTAACAGTGCCCCATATGTACTGCTGCTTAGTGTAATGTCCGTTATAGTCCCCCTATTACAGTGCTACTTATGTAGTGCCCTTCTTTATAGTTGTCTTTACATAGTACCCTCCGGTATAGTGCTTCCAAAATATAGTTGTGCATACATAGTACTCTCTTATAATGCCCTGTATCTATTGCCTATTGATCTATGTAGTGCTCTATATTCTAAATTATGCTCCCTCGGGGCCTCCGGTATGGTGCCCCTTGGGTGGTCTGGTGGTTATCCACCCAATGCAGATCTCAGTATTAGAAGCATGCTGGCTAAGTACAGTAAGTAGTATCTCACCTCTGTCAGGCAACACAGGGCAGCACGGTGGCATAGAGGTTAGCGCTCTCGCCTTGCAACGCTGGGCACCTGGTTTAAATCCCAGCCAGGTCAATATCTGCACAGAGTTTGTATGTTCTCCCCGTGTCTGCGTGAGTTTCCTCCGGGCACTCTGGTTTCCATCCACATCCCCAAAAAGCCATAGAGATAAGTTAATTGGCTTCCCTTAAATTAGACCTGGACTACAATAAATACACTACACAATACAAACATACGCAAAGGTGGATCAGCGCAACACCAGGCCGCCTCCGAATGGCCTCCATCAGAGATGCGCTGAGCCCCCCCAATACAAACATAGACATATGACTATGGTAGGGATTAGATTGTGAGCCCCTCTGAGGGACAGTTAAGTGACATGACTATGTACTCTGTTCAGTGCTGCATAAGATGTTGGTGCTATATAAATACTAAATAATAATAATGATTGTGGTGGTCCAGTGTATGTGCACCAGTCTCTTCTGACATGTGTACCAGGTCCTGATGATATCAGTCTGGGACTCAGTAAATGTAGCATAGGGAAGGCTAGCTACAAGTACAGGACACAGAAGAGTCACAGTTGTCATTGGAATGGGGAAGAGGTGAGATATTACTTACCAAACCATCACTTCCTTTTACCTATCTTTGGATTGGGGGGGGGGGGGGGGGGCAATCAGACATCAAGGAGAGCTTCTTTGATTGGTCCTCTTAATATCCCATTGTTAATGAGCACAAGCATGTTTGGTAATGAGCACAGGGATGTTCTAGAATTGCACACTTTTCTAATGAAAAGCTACAGACTGATATTCATATACTTGTGCCAAATCATGTTGCACAACTTATGGGCATATAATGTAGTGCTGGTGTAAAGTGGATTAAAAAAGTGTCTACACCAATATAGTCTGTAAAGTATAAAGAATATACCAATATAGTCAGTAAGGTACAAGGTATAGAATGTTGACAATGTTACCAGAGAGCTTCAACAATCCTTTCATCATTGGAACCATTTTATACCACTGCCACTTAATCAATCTGTATTGGAGGATAGCAGTCCCTGATATACCTCCTCCCTCTCCCAGTGAATATTTAACCACTTCGCGTCCCTGGGGTTTTCCCCCTAAAAAACCAGAACAATTTTCTACATTTCACACGCCTCCCATTCATTTGCCAATATCTTAATCACTACTTATCATACATAAATGATCTATACTTTTTTTTCCGCCACCAATCAGGTTTCTTTGGGTGGTACTTTTTGCTAAGAATTATATTCTTTTCTATGCATTTTAAAGGGAACAAGGGGTAAAAAATGAAAAAAAAAGTCATTATTTCCCAGTTTTCAGCCATTATAGTTTGAAAATAAAAGTTGCTGCTGTAAGTTAAACCCACACATTTTATTTTTCCATCCGATCTGGTTATTTCACCATTTAAAATTCAATCCTAGTACAATGTATGATGACAATAAATTATTTGGAAATAAAATGCATTTTTTCAGTTTGTGTCCGATTTTTATTGTTATTTTTTTCCTCCTTTATAATTCGATCCTCCCCCCCCCCATTTAGCCAGATGTGCACCTACATATTCCTCCCTCCCCCATAGTTGGTCAGATGTGCCTCTGGATACCCCCCCTCCCCCCAGCCAGGCCTTAGTACCCCTCCCCCCCAGCTAGTAAGATGTGGATATTCATTTATTCACCCCCCCCCCAAGCTGTCTGGTTGTGTCTATTCACCCCCCCCCCCCTCCATAGCGAGGTGTGTGTGCGCCCCTTTAACCCCCCCTGTTGATCCTGTGTTGCTCCCCGAGCCCCCCCCCCACCACAGAGCAGCGGAGTTTCTTTAATGCTCCCCATCCATCCCCCCCTTGCAGAGATCGGCGGCGCAGGGAAGCTATGAAAAGTCTTACCTAATCTTGTTCCTGCGGCGGCGATCAGCTCCCCTCCATTCAGTACCGCTGACAGCCTCTATGTGCAGAATGGATCAGGTCCCAGCTTGATGATTCATTAAGCCGGGACCCGATCCATTCTGCACATAGAGGCTGTCAGTGGTACTGAATGGAGGGGAGCCGATCGCCGCCGCAGGGACAAGATTAGGTGAGACTTTTCATAGCTTCCCTGCGCCGCCGATCTCTGCAAGGGAGGGGGGTGGGGGGTTTTAATTACAGGAGATCGGGCTTGGGTGGGGAGATCGAACACCTGGGAGGGGATCCTTCATTAGTGTAGTTAGACGGAGGCGGTTTTATGAGCCCAGGTGCGTGCTAGCACGCACGCTGTGCTCATTTAAAGGGGGCAACTTATAATCACGTCATGTGGCTTTCACAAGCCACTTGCAATGACGTGATTATACTGTAGCTGGGACATGAACTGGTTAACAGCAGTCTGGTATTGACCTATTGCACATCAGCAGGATAAAGTCAGGAGAAAAATATGTAGGATTCAGGACTTTTTTGGGCAAAGTCAAAGCAGGCAGTTGCCTTAGGCACCACCTGCCAGAGACGACATCAGAAAAAGAACATGTAAGGTAGACTGTTGTCTATTATATTGTTATGCATGATTACATAAAGTGGTGATACTGTGCTGTATATTTGGGACAATTCCATAACACAAAATGAGAGCGGTAACTTATTAACACCTAAATTAGCATCCCACTTAGCATAACAAGGGTGATCATGGTACCTATGATTTTGCAGATTAAAGAGACACTGAAGAGACACTGAGCTGATGCCCAGTTAAAGCTGCAATCGGCGGCGAATCGCGAAGGCTCCCTCCAGGCTACACCGCGCTTCCTTCTTACCCCTCTCCTTCGGTAAGCCTCATTCACCTTTGATTTCTAGCACTCACTGTCATTTGAGCTGGCTCCGTCCAGCCTCCTTCACCTTGGCACTGATCTATGCACTATTCTTCATACCCTCTTTCATTCACTGGGTCACTTTCTACTACTTGTATGTAGTTTGCATCCTTGTCCTTTTTCCCTATGGGATTGTTTACACTATTTGCACGAGCACTTTAACTTGCCTTAGCAGAGTGGTGGTATATATATATATATATTTATTCATATCCATGTACCAATTATTTGCAATTGACGTTGGAAGCTTGAGTATTATTACACATGTATCATGATTGTACAGTGATTGGTGTAATTCCTGGATTCATGTTTTAATTGATTTTATCATTTGGAACCTATTTTGTATCTAAAATAAAGCTTTGTTACCTTGAATTACGTGTGGTGCGGTTGTCATTGGGATGAGTCTTTAATTAATTTGGTGTTATAGGTTTATACAATCCCTTTCTGCACACACAATACTATTTGGCCTACTATAGATAGCTTTATAGATTGACCGGTGCTTGCTCTATGTTGTTGATTTACGCATGCTCATGACATCACACTGTGGGAGGGGTTTCACCACAGTATCAGCCATACAGACCCCCCTGGTGATCTATTTGAGAAAAGGTCAAGCGTTCTAGTAGGAAAGGGGATATCAGCTACTGATTGGAATGAAGGTCAATCCTTGGTTTAAGTTCCTCTTTAAACTTACATTAATGTATATGGTGGTGTCAGTAATAAGTTTTCTATCTCAGGCAACAATTTTTTCAGAAATAGCACTGATAACTGATTTACAATGTACTTTTAATGCTCATTTCCGAGTATGTTATTAAGTATACTGATATTTTTTTCGGTATAGTTCTGCTTTATGTATAAGAATGGTAAATCCATTGTTGGCTGCTTGCCTTCTTCTGTATTTATAGCTAAATAAGCACAGATGGCTAGACTGCAAGAGGAATAACAGTCTAACTTGTGCAGAAAATGAAACAAATGTAACCTGACTATATTGATTCATTTGTGCCACGGCATACATACAAAGAGCTTTATGTTCTAGGGCACTTGGAGATTTATTTGCTAAGCCCTTGAAAAGTTTGCTGAAGACAAATCTTCTTTCTAATTTCTAATTTTGACTGCATAAAACCTGCTCATTGCTGCTGGTTGAAGAGAGAGCATATGCAAAGCTTCATTCTCCTTTGCTTTAGACCTAGACTCTTTTCTTATCTTCAGTAAAGTAGCTAGATTCACTTGGTGAATTCACAGTCGATTTTCTGTCTTCCTTTCACCTCCTGACTTTTTGCTGTTTGTAGTTTGGTTATTTGCCCTGATCTTTTCAGATGTTTTATAGTGCTTAGCGAACTTTTTTCTTTTGACTATGTGTTAGGCTGCTCAGTTGAATGCTGACACAGTTCTCTTGGGTCTATTTTTATCTTATGCTGTCTTATTCTTAGATGATTGGGCTCTTTCTGCAATGTATGAGGTGCCATATAGTTTTATGGAAAATCACATTTATCAAGGTGCCAGGTGACCTTTTAATTTTAGTTAGAAAATATCTAACATTATTTTTATTTTTGTTTTGCTCCTTAGCATCCGCTGTGATAAGCAAGAAAAGGCTTGGTCTATAACTTCATTTTCCTGAAACATAGGAATATGCATATTTAGTCTTTAGCTGCACTGTAGATAAGACTGAATTATTATCGGGAACACTTCATTTTCTAACTTGTTTAATAAGTATTTACATGTGTAGTGTATATCAAGTATTGTACCATGCACAAACATTGAGCAGGCAAAATGGGTGCTTGTGATTAGGGCACCGGCATAAGCCTTATGCATGCAGAAATTTTAAACCAGATCCTGAACGATTTGTGATGACCTATTGAACCCACTGGTATGGGTTGCAGAGTTTGCTACAAAACCATTGGCATGTGTTGTTGTCAGATAACAAAATTGGGAGTATAGTAAGAAGCAGATGGTTTATGATGGTGAGAAAAACGCCACATCTAAAAAGTCAGTTGGAAAGATCTGAATTTATAACTAAACAGAAGGAAACCTGGTTGGGAAGATTCGCAAGGAAAGTGGCAATGTACAGTTGTGGAGACTGTTGAGTCTGCCAATATGTGGATAGAGCAAAAATGTTCAGGAATGCATGTGGAACAAGGATATATGAGATCAGGGACAATATCAACTGTAACTCTGAAAAAGTCATTTATTGTATAGAGTCTAGAGGCAGGCTTTTACAGGTGAAACTCAAAAAGTAAGAATATTGCGCAAAAATCATTATTTCAGTAATTCAGCTTAAAAGGTGAAACTGATATATGAAATAGACTCATTACATGCAATGGGAGATATTTCAAACCTTTATTTGCTATAATGTTGATGATTATGGCTTACAGCTTAAAAGGGAACTTCAGCCTAAAGAAACATACTGTTATTAAGTTACATTAGTTATGTTAATTACAATAGATAGGTAATATAATCTTTTACCCACCCTGTTTTAAAAGAACAGGCAAATGTTTGTGATTCATGGGGGCTGCCATCTTTGTCATGGGACAGCCATCTTTTTGGTTGAAAGGAGGTGACAGGCAGCATAAAACACAGTTCCAACTGTCCTGTGTCCTGATAACCCCTCCCAGCTGCACACACTAGGCTTCAAAAGTCAAATTAAAAATGTAAAAAAAAAAAAAAAAAAATGCACCAAAGCAGCAGAACGAGAACAACCACATCAGAAATCCCATCATGCTTTGCACAGCATAAGGGGAAAACTGCAGTTTTTTTCTGCACAGCTAAAAACTAAAAATGAGGCTTGTATAAGAGAAACAAAGTTCTGATGCTGTGAAACTGTTAAAGAAACACCAGGCCTTTTCAGTGCTGCTGAGTCGATTTTTAGTCTAGGTTCACTTTAAGAGAACCCCCAAATCAAAATCTCAGGCAATTAAAATATTGTGAAAATAATATTCTATGCACGATGCACTGTGATTCCATCTGCAGCAAGATGATGTTGTAGGTCTTTGGTGCTGGTCTGTGGGTTGACTCTAACTGTTCTCACCATTCATCGCTTCTGTCTATCCGAGATTTTCTTGGTGTGCCACTTCGAACCTTAACTTGATGTGGTCTTCCATTTCCTCAATATGTTCCTAACTTTGGAAACAGACAGCTGAAATCTCTGAGACAGCTTTCTGTATCCTTCCCCTAAACCATGATGGTAAACAATCTTTGTCTTCAGGTCATTTGAGAGTTGCTTTGAGACCCCCATGTTGTTACTCTTCAGATAAAATTAAAAGAGGAGGGAAGCTTACAATTGACCCCCTTAAATATTCTTTGTCATAATTGGATTCACCGGTGTATGTAGGTCAGGGGTCACTGAGCTTACCAAGCCAATTTGAGTTCCAATAATTAGTTCTAAAGGTTTTGGAATCAATAAAATGACAACAGTGCCCAAATTTATGCACCTGCCTAATTTTATTTAAACAATTATTGCACACTTTCTGTAAATCCAATAAACTCCATTTCACTTCTGAAATATCACTGTGTGTGTCTCCTATATGATATATTTTACTGACATTTTTTATCATAAAAAATAACGCTTTATACAGGAAAATCATGACAATTAACAAGGTTGCCCAAACTTTTGCATCCCACTGTATTTTAGTTTTACGTTTTTAGTTGAATTACTGAAATAAATGCACTTTACTCAATATTCTAATTTTATCGAGTTTCACCTGTACATATCAGTAAAACAAATAGAAGATTAGGAACACAGTGGGCAAACATGTCATAAATATAAAAAATGCTGTGAAAAACAGCCTCCTTGGGCTACAGCTTAAGATATATCATGTTAAGGCACATGACGGGTAGGACTTTGCTGTGTTACCTCTTACCTGACTCAATACATTATTATAATGTGTAATGATGTATGTCCTCAAATATGCTTTTTTTGCTACTATCCACAAAGCTGTTAATGTGTCATACATATACAAATTGCAATGCTAATGTGCAATGCTAATGTGCTGTCACCCAGGTGATGTTTGTAGCTGTACTTTTTTTCTTTGTTGGAAACTATAAAATTGATTGTTAAAAAAAGATATATCATGAAAGCAGTCTGGCTGCTCTGCTATACAAGGATATAGTTAAGCAAAACGTTTTGAGAAGGAGAAGTTTTGTTGTAAACACACTGTACAAGACAGAGGCAGCATGGATTTACCGTGTAGGG
This sequence comes from Hyperolius riggenbachi, assembly GCF_040937935.1. Taxonomy (NCBI): domain Eukaryota; kingdom Metazoa; phylum Chordata; class Amphibia; order Anura; family Hyperoliidae; genus Hyperolius; species Hyperolius riggenbachi. The sequence continues at coordinate 553,313,202 of NC_090646.1, forward strand.
ACACTCATACCAGGCAGCCTCAGTTCAGATCTCAATATGGTTTATTTCCTATGAGGATGGTTTTGCAGCTTGTCCTTAAAGGGAACCTAAACTGAGAAGGATATGGATTTTTCCTATTAAAATAATACCAGTTGCCTGACTCTCCTGCTGATCATGAGTCTCTAATACTTTAGCCACAACCCCTGACCAAGCATACAGATCAGGTGCTCTGACTGAAGTCAAACTGGATTAGCTGCATGCCTGTTTCAGGTGTTAGATCCAGATACTACTGCAGCAAATTGGTCAGCAGGAGAGTCAGGCAACTGGTATTGTTTAAAAGGAAACATCCATATCCCTCTCAGTTTAGGTTCCCTTTAAGGACCCTGAATGGCTGTGCCCCAGTCTGATAAGCTGAGTTGTGCTACTATAGTGGATTAATGCACAGCATTTGGATACGATGCAATTATAAATTTGTGAAGATCTTTGTGGTTTGAAGGGTTTCCCTGCAGATAAAGGGTGTAAAAGAGGAGGCATAAAGAAGATCTTGATCTCCGCCCCCTGTCCCTTGCTGTGTGAGGATTGGGAATAGGGTGGTTCTGAGGATTAGGCCATGCCCTGCTTGAATGACAAATAAGAGGTGATGCATGTCAAAGATTCCAGCCCCCTTTTGCTATGAGGAAGCCTCAGTGGGTGGGGCGAAACACATCAGCTGGCAAGACTGACATGAGGCTTGATCGATCACGGAGTGGAAAGCCAACTTATTCCAAGTATATGAATTTGATGGCAATGGGTTGAGCCTCCTGCCCATGTGTTTGGAAATGGGTACTTGGACAGCAAAGTGGGCAATACAATAGACCCTTAAGGCAGGATTGGCATGGAGATACAATGCAGAGAAGGGAACAACTAAGCAAAGTAGAGGCCTAAAAGCTGCAGCTTATAATTGTCAGATTGATGTAATCCCTTTTTTAAAAGTCGATCCATCATAAAAATTCACACATCTCTAAAACACATTACTGGAGTTAAGAGCACTGCTTGAGTAGAAGAAGATACTGTGAGTGTTGTTCTGCCTCTTCCGGGACATCCCTAAAAATATCTTCCTCTGTTTTGCATTATTTTGCATGAATGCGTTTAAGAATTAAGACTGGCTGGTGGTACTGGCAAATCAGTACTGGGGATTTCTTTTGCAGATCAGACATAAATACCAGGGGGTGGGACTTGATTTAACTTGCTAGGAATGGGAGCCTGAATAGACAGAGAAGGTACTTTTGTGAAATACTAGCATTAGGGTAAAGTACATTCGTACTGCATATATTATGAAAAATGTGGCTGTTCCTATTTACATAAAAGTTACATAAAAAGCATATTATAGATGAAATAGAGGTCTTAAAATCATCAGCACACATTGATAAGATTCTGTACATTAAAGTGGGATAAAACCCTGACATAAGATTCAATAAAAATGTGCTTTCGGACTTTTATTGCCCATACAGTTATCATATTTGCTTTTGTGTACAAGTAATATTGTCTGTTTACAAATTACAAGTTCCCAAAGTACAGTTTTTCTGCTCTGAAAGCTGCCATTGCATTTTATTGCAAAGCTGCTGTATTTGTGTATGAAAATATATCTAGTGATCACTTCTCAGTTCTTTCTGCTTTTTAGCTCAGTACAGCGGAGTCTCCGCAGTTTGCTATTGTTTACTAAAAGTATCTGACAAAGGAATGTAGACAAAAGATAATGTTATTGCTGCTTTACATGCCGCTAGAAGCTTTCCACTAAAACAAGACGCTTTCCACTGAAGAACAAAGTGCTGTGTTTAACTGTCTGAATGCTGTTCTGCTACAATTTTTTTTGTGGTAGTAGATTTTATGCTATAAATAATCATTTAGAACAAAGAGGAAATGCCGAGTTTCATACAACTTTAAACTGATCATTTTCATGTACACATTCTAAAAAAACAATTAAGAAGGCCATGATCCTGCTTTGATGAAAGTCTTTTCTGCGATGTTAAATCCTGTGCTTTTCACCAGCAAACTAGTTGTTTTTTTCTCTCTTGCTGAAATGCGGTTGTTAATGTAGCAATAAATCCTGCCTGGGAGATACTGGTTAAATAAAACATTTCAACTTTCCCTCATCAGAACAGTGCACTCAATCCTCACTTCACCTCTCCCATTCTGTATCTTTATTAATAGAATCCTCCGAGGCTTTATTACCTGTGAGAACATTAAAGAAAATTGCTGCTGCGAAAATTCCTTCTCCTCTCACAGTAACACACATATTGTAACAATTAATACCTCTTATTAGAGAACGCCAGCATTCAATACACTTATTATTTACAAATCGTGATAATAGCGCATGCATTCGGTGCGCTTGCTAACATGTTAATATGCAATGCTCTTGCTAGCGTGTTAACAATCAGTGCAGATATTACAGAATAATATGTGTGAACCTTATATTCTGTGTGATCCTTGTACTATTTACCTAATTCTATTTACTTTGCTGAAAGAGGATTTCGGCATTTTGCCAGGAGAGGTTGTCTCGTTCATTTGTTGTTTTCATGGAGTAGATATTGATTAACCGCCAGAAGGCAAATCAAGTTTCCTTGATTTTTGTTTTACTTTGAAACTTGAATTTTTTCTAAGATAAACTATTTTATGATTTAATATCAGTAGAACAAGGTTTATTTGCATTTCCACCCATAAACCTGGGGGGCAGACAGAATAGTAATTTCACAGTTCGTGAGTTAATACCATGCCGTAAAAACTCTTGAGGTCCTAGTATCTCTATTGATTATGAGAAGCACATTATTGTTTGAGCCTCAGTGATGGAACCCTGACATTTCAGATGTAGGTACTAGCTTGCTCCAGATTCAGTTATTCAGGCTAGCAGAAAATCTGAATATTTGTGAATGGATAACTAAAAAAGGTAATAGGTTTAAGCATTTGATGACATGGCTAGAATGTTGCCTGATCACAATGTGGGATGAAGTCTAATTTTCTTTGTGGACTTTTGGTTCATTCCCAAATGTTTGCTGTCACCTCCTTACCACATCCTAACTACTGGCACTATTGTTTTTCATGTATTTTATAATACTAAATTTGCAGCAATGAAGTGTTTGTTTTAGACGTACTCATAGCCACTGAAATGCTAAACATCAGTAGTAACTTCTCTTGAGCTACAATGGGGCCCTGGGCAAGAATAACATGGGGCACAATGACTTCCTCACAACTGAAGGGTCTAAGACTTGGCTGCTGGGCCTCCCAGGCCTCCTCGATGTGAAAAGTGTTCCCTCTGGGCCCCTGCAGAGAATGTGCAGTAGAGCACAATTACAGGTCACAGAGCAAAGGCACACTGCAACCATGAAGACAGAGGTGCACAGAGTGAAGGAGGAGCACGCAAGCCAGACAGGTGAGTGCGCTCCGTAGTGCTTACTCTGCAGAGGTCCTGGGGTCCGCTATTCACAGTGGGGGAGACCTGGGGGTGCCTGGCAGCCATCTCTGTGGCCTTGGGCAATTGTCCAATTTGTCTATATGGAAGTTGATGTGTGCTGTTGCTGATGATTTTCTTAGGAATTCTTACGATTTTTCCTGTCAGTATTTTCTTGGCAATAAAACTGTTGAAAAAACTGTGCTCTAGTGGCCAGCTCACAAGCTGCCAAGGAGACGCAAAGATGCAAGCTGGAGTGAGAAGAGATAGCTATGCTTTCACTGGGACACTGTAACATGTGCTCTTCAGCAGGGATACACCTCCAATAGATAGTCTGCAAATTGGGTTAGGGCAGCACATTTAGGAGGGTCGTCTTGGTAGGGATTCACAGCATTTGGAATGTTTTTTGTGTGTGTTTGTGTGTGTGTATGGACGTGTGTGTGTGTGTGTGTGTGTGTGTGCGTGCGTGCGTGCGTGCGTGTGCGTGTAGGTGTGTGTGTGTGTGTGTGTGCGTGCGTGCGTGTGTGTGCGTGTGTGTGTGTGTAGGTGTGTAGGGGGGGGGGGAACTACACAAATACACAAATGGCTATCCATAGGGGCATACATAGATCTTTCCCAATAATAAAAAAAATGCCACAAAGTTTTCATCTGCAATATGGTCATTCAGTACTTACAATTAAAAGCAAATTATAACAGGGAGGGGGGCAAAATTCAACTTTTAATTTTTCTTTGGAACTATGATGTATATTCACTAAACACCACACATACAATATGCACATTATTCGGCTTACTGCAAATTAGTAAATATACCCTAATGACACAGTATGGTAGCTAAGGGAGGTACAGTATGTCATGGGATTGGTTCAATGTAGAGGAGCTACAGAGATTAAACAATATAAGACTGGTAAGATATAGAGCTTACCAAATTTTAAGAGCTGTATAACTGACCACTGCAGGAAATGGAACTTACTGACAAGTCTGGGCCAGAATACTATCTGCATCAAGTTTGTATGATCTCCCCGTGTTTAGATGGGTTTCCTCCAGGGGCTCTCCTACCGAGTTTTCTCCCACACCCCAAAAATATACAGATGATTTCATTGGCATACCCCCAAAATTGGCCATACGCCATGCAATACTTTTCTTTTTTTTCTTTTGATCTTTAAAATTCAATACATTTTCTTAATTGATTGTATTGTTTGAAAAATCAAACCAATCCACCATACGCTATTTTCATTTTTCTAAAAAAAAAAAAAAAGTTTAGAATTTTCCAGCACAGACGATAGTTCAAAACTTCAGGAAATTCATTTTTTTCGTAGAAAATGGAAAATCAAACGTTTTGATGATTCGTACATGGTTAAGCTGAAATTGATGTATACTGTACATATGGTTGGATATTAGACATTGGCCTCAATTCACTAAGATCATGCTGGAGATAATAAGGCAAGAGAAAACTTACCTCCACACGTGAGAGAGTTATCTTACCTCTTCATTCCTTAAGTTACCTCTCCTGTAGTTAATTTACCTCCTCTGTAGTTAATTTACCTCCTCTGTAGTTAATTTACCTCCTCTGTAGTTATTTTCACATGCAGCTAATTAACAGCCTGTCTTTAACTCTGGAGTTATTTTAAGGATTGGAGAGTTAATTTAAAGACAGAAGAGTTAACTTTAGGCTTGCCTGAGGTAAAATGTTTCCTGAATACTACATGCCTTATCACCATGGTAACAACTCTAGAAGAGTTATTAAAGACAGGAGATACGTTTAGTGAATTGAGGCCTATGACTATGGTAGAGATTAGATTTTTAACTCCGCTGAGGGAGCCCTTTAGGCTTTTTTCTGCTACAGTTGCAATTTTGATGCAATATTTTTGCAATTTCACAATGCAGTTTTGATGCGATTTTCACTGGATGCTAAAAACACAAAGCGAAAACATAAAAAAAATGCAGCATGCAGGACTTTTGCAAACAGGCAAAATTGCATTGTACTGGTATAAAATGGTTCCTGTGATTTTCATTGTTTTGCTGATGTCCTTGCATTTTGCAGTTTGCATGAGTTTGGAAAATGCTGCAAAATTGTGTGCAGTGTAAACTTTTTGTAAACCCTTACTGGTTTTGCAGCAAATATGTAAAATATTATATTTAATATGTAATAATTACAGCAAATGTGTAAAATACTGGCTCTAACTGACACAAAAAGGAATAGTACACAAACAATACTTTTTGTTAATTTTTTTAAAGGGACTTAAAATTTTGTATATTTAAATATGAATGCATTAGTTATTGTGCAAAGTTATATCAGGCACACATAACTGTCATGTATTAATGTAAGCTCTTACTATTTTATGTGAGCTGCTTTGTTACAGAAATGATAATGATACTAAAGAAAACATTTGCTATAATCTGCTTCTGAGTGTAGTGAAACGTTAAATGTTCACACTAAATATATAACTATGCACACTATGGAATTGTGTTGACAAACTAGCCCTTCACTGCAGTATGTATGTACTTAGGAAGAAAAACTAAATTGATTTGTTGTACCAATAAAACATTCCTGACCCTCTAGCATTTTTCTCAACACAAAGTAACCAATAAGAATAATCAGAAATAAGTAGAATAAGATATACCGGCACATGTTGTATGTGTAACATATATATATATATATATATATATATATATATATATACACACACACCTCTTTGTGGTACTAAAAATCAATATTTTAACTTTATTATTTAACATTGAAATTTATAAAAAAAATACCCATTAACATTTTATATTTGCTTGGAGCTCCACCTGCTGTTAGCATTAGGATTTTTTTTTTAGGCCACGTTCACAGTTTGCGTTGTTTTCCCTGAGACAGCATGCGTTGCATACAGTGAACCATACAGTCAATGAAAAGTATGCTTCACTGAAATAGGGAAACATAGTCATTCTCCTTGATATCACCATGTCTCCCACACTGAACCTGGACTGGAAAGTAGAGCGTTTTCTGAGGAAATCAAAATGAATATTATAGCCAAGCATTTTAAAGGCAAAAACTACTGTGTAAGATCTTCAAAAAAAACCTCGAAGTCCCTGTGACAGCTGCAAATATTAAGCACAGCAGTGTAATCTCCATGGGAGTTCTAGTGACAGTGGGCTCAATGGAAGCAGCCTCATGACCACTTTTCTGCTGAAAAACTGAGTGGGATGGGAATATTCTAAAATTCATGGTGACAAGCTTTTCTTCTGAGAAACTATATTTTGAATATATGAGAAAAAAATAGAACTTTTAGATAACTAACATCAACCCTGTGTCCACAAGGGAAAAATGTTTATTATAAAGTGAAGGATTACCTCCTGTGATAACAAGTATAGAGCCCAAGCCAAAAGGAAGGCACAGAATTGTGAAACGCGGGGCTATGAAGGAGATGTGATATCCCAGGTAGCAGAGGAAATCAGTGGGATGGATAGAAAAGGTCTGAGAAAAAAGAAAAAAAGAAAAGAAAATGTACTCTTTCTCTCCATGTTTGAAAATCATGCTGACTTGGAATGCAGAACAATTTTTGAAAATGGCTCCAAGACACAAAGCTACTTTTGCCTATCTGAACTGTGCTAATTTTCCTAGCATTCTTGGGGTTAACTGCATAGCCATTCTATGTAACCCCACCCTCCCAGTGATGTTTAGCTTAGACTATGATGTCATGCAGTCTTTCTTGGAGATCATGTGTCATGTGATGTTCCTGCTCACTTCACAGAGGGATAGAAAACATCACACCATTTTTAAGATGCCAATATGTCGACCCCGATATATGGAGTGTACATAAGTAATTTGCTTAAAGGGTTTTTTTAAGATGCCAATATGTCGACCCCGATATATGGAGTGTACATAAGTAATTTGCTTAAAGGGTGGGATTACATACCAATATACGGCCATATATAGATATAAAAAGTGTTACTGATGCTTAAACCAGGCTTTTTAAGGTAAATTGTGTATCCATAATAATTTGTTACTTTCGAAGTATGTACACAAACATTTTGAGTACCGGTTTTAAAAATGCAAATTGTTTAAAACCCTGGTGGTAAGCCCGAGCTAAGATCGGGCTTGTCTCTGGGAGCTCTATGCAGAGTATAGCGCGCAGCTGGCATTTTTACTCACCTCCCGGGGGATCCAGACGTCGGTAGCTGTTCTCCTTCCTGTCTTCCGAAGCTCTGAATCACTCTGGTGAGATTGCGTCAGTGATCTCACTACAGAGTTACAGCGACACCCGGAGGATGGAGGGAAAATTGCAGCGCTGGAGCTCAGGAGGGTGAGTGCTGGGGCTGCTGCAGGCATTCTGGCGGCATGATTTTTTCCTGATTTTGGGGTCTGAAGCCTAAAGACCCTAAAATCTGGAAATAATCATACCGTCAGGGAGGTTAAAAATCTGCCATTATTTTTTTTTATAATATAAAGAGTCCATGTTTTCATTTAACAACCCAAACTTGCTACAATTGTAATTGCTTTTCTTATCAATGTTTATCTACAGTATTTACCGAATATTTTCCAATTAACATATTTCATTTAGCTTTTCTGCCCAATAAGCCCCAGTCTGGACAATATTTCCTCAATGATGGGATCACAAGTGTAACTGTTGAAAAGAAGAAATGAAGAATATTTTTTTAAGCCATGATAAGAAAAAAAAGTAGGTACCGTATATACTCGCATACAAGCCAAATTTTTGACCCCCAAAAAGGGGCCAAAAGTTGGGGGGTCGACTTGTATGCGAGTCATGGGTGGTGGTCCGCGCCCCCCCCCCGCCCGCTCGCCCGCTCACTCCCTCGGCGGCCGCCGCTGCTATTACCTGCTTTAGGCAGTGGCCGCTTCCTAATCCGGGTTCCCCTCTTCATCATGCGTAGTATACCGTAAGTGTATCACAGCAGCGCGCCCGGTGCTGCTGCTGTGACGATGCAGGGGGCAGGCGCGCTGCTGTGATACACTTACGGTGTACTACGCATGATGAAGAGGGGAACCCGGATTAGGAAGTGGATCTAAGGGGACTTTAAAGGGGAAAACCGATGTTCTTAGAGTGGAAGTGGCCACTGCCTAAAGCAGGTAATAGCAGCGGCGGCCGCGGGGGGAGGAGGGGTGGCGCTATACTGGGCACTATACTAGCTATACTGGGCACTATACTGGGCACTATACTGGCTATACTGGGCACTTTACTGGCTATACTGGGCACTATACTGGCCACTATACTGACTATACTGGGCACTATACTGGCTATACTGGGCACTTTACTGGCTATACTGGGCACTATACTGGCTATACTGGGCACTATACTTGCTATACTGGGCACTATACTAGCTATACTGGGCACTTTACTAGCTATACTGGGGCACTATACTAGCTATACTGGGCACTTTACTAGCTATACTGAGGCACTACCTACCCATACTGGGCACTATACTAGCTATACTGGGACACACTGGGGAATCACGCGCCTGCACCAATCCAGCATTTTCTACCCCCGGCTTATATGAGGGTCAATCATTTTCCTCTGGTTTTTCAGGTAAAAGTTGGGGGGTCGGCTTATATGCGAGTATATACGATAAATAGACAGTAAAGCTAGTTTAAAGGAATACTATTGATTGAAACGACTTTTTTTAATACTCTATATTAGTGTACACATTACCACTAGTGCTAGCGGCACTGTATTTATTCACCCAGGTCTCTCTCTCGCTATCCCTGCTTAAAATTCATTTCTCACACAGCTCATAGTAGTATGGGTCACCCTGAGCTGCTTGGTTACTCTGTCACACAGCTCACAAATATATTTCACTGTGTCACTCACAGCATTCAATTCAATTCACTTTATTGTCATTGTGTAACACAACAAAATTACTTTTCATGACAACCCCACGGTGCATATAGGGAACATAGTGATAGTAACAAGGAAGAAAAGAAATGATACAAGTATGCCAGGTATTACAGATGTTTAAACAATTTGTACACAGTGTTAATTATTTCAGAGAGGATTCAGAGTTCATCAAGTTTATGGCGGATGGGAAAAAGCTGTCTTTCAGTCTGTTTGTGTGTGTGCGGATTGATCTAAAACGTTTACCTGATGGAAGGAGCTCAAACAAGGCATTTCCAGGGTGAGTGTTGTCCTTGATAATGTTTTTAGCCCTTCTCACGCATGCAGGAGACATTTGGAGAAATAGGCTGATCTGAGGTGGTAACAGGTAACTAAATGAGCTGTAATATTGCTGGAATATAACTAGCTATAACACTAGTCTGTGTTTACACTCAGACTGGCTGCTTGCTTGTGGTGATTCAATCAGTTCGCGATTGAAATTGCGGCCGCGGCAATTTCAATTGCGAAAATAGCGAAAACTAAAAGGCGCAGGGTGGCGGTTTATATATCATTGGAAAGAGGAGAAAGAGAGCTTTAAAATTATATGCATCTTTCCATAGTTTCTGCACTGCTCGGAGTCCCTTTAAACATATAACATATTTTGTAAACTAGAATAATACAGGGTATTGTATTTTTGGAGGACTTTGGTTCTAAACCATAAAATAAGAGGCAGTTCTACCAAATGGGCCTGTAGGAACTTCTATTTCACCTACATTTTTACCCCAAGTCAGGCAAGTAGGACTTACCCAGATTATGTTTCCCATTTAGGATCTAAGGGGACTTTAAAGGGGTAACCCAATGTTCTTAGAGTGGACCTGAACTCTTGCACAGGACAGAAGGAAAACATGCAGAAAGGCACCCTGTATGTATTTAGAGAGTTCAGCCTGTCTAATTCCCCCTAATTTCTTTTAGGGATGATATAATATGGGCACATTAAAGTAAAGTTTTTTTTTGATATATGGTAAGTTGGTTGGATATATCAGGTAAACATGTGAGGCATAAATACTACAGGTAATGTGGGTAATAAAAGTTACAGAAAACAAAAATATTCACTGATGTAATGTAAAAACATTTCTGAAAATACAATCAATCAAACCAGAGGATTTTTCCTTAACCCTAGAGAATCAGAATACATTACTAAAGTTTGACAGATCCCTTTCATAGCTTACACATGCTTTCAACTGTCAATCTGGCTAATATTCTTCATGTTTTCTATTGTGTTAGTAATTACAATGTATATATTACTGCAAGGGTGAACATTTTTCACGCAGGGTTTTCTTTTTTTACTCCTTTAGTACAACAATATGGTATCTTTGCAAAACTAAAACAAATATATAGTGAAAACTTCACTGCATTTGAAGAGGAAAAAACAGCCCAATACAGCACTCGGCCCCTTAAAATATGAACTAAAAACACAGAGAGGCTCTGAGTTAATGTACTGCTGGTAACTGACTGAGAAGGGGCCATTAAAAGGTAATGGCATGGAACAGAAGACCACACTCCACAGTTACCTCCTAAAACACAAGACCCAGGAGTTTAGAAGGAAAAATGTCTAACAAAGATGTTGTTTGATATGTTCAATACTAATAACATTTACAGTTGAACATACTAGTATAATTGAAATTAGTAATTCAAGGGCATCAGAGGTAGGAAACTCGCTAGAGACCATGGTAACAATATGTGGCTTAGTGTAAAAGATACTCAGAATCCTCCTGTCTGTGTTAGCATCATTGGTGCAAATGTCTGCACAAAGCAAGAAAAAAGATGTATTGCTCATTTGTATCAATTTAGCCGTGCTGCAGTCACACAATCATTCCATAGGATGGCTAGATCTCACATCAGTGAGGAATATGGGGTGCGTAAACATCAAATGGCAATAATGGCTCTCATATCAGTAAACCTTGTAGCCATGTCTCAATTTTGTGCACAATTCTTTCAATGATCTTTAAAGAGAATCTGTACTCTAAAATTCTTACAATAAAAAGCATACCATTCTATTCATTATGTTCTCCTGGGCCCCTCTGTGCTGTTTCTGCCACTCCCTGCTGCAATCCTGGATTGTAATTGCCAGTTTTAGGCAGTGTTTACAAAAAAACGACATGGCATGTGATAGGCTGAGAGGAGCTCAGTCTGTGACTCATACAGAGCCTGCATGGGGCGTGGAGAGGGTGTGTATAGCTTCTGCCTATAACAGCAGATGGCACATTCCTGCCTGAGCCCAACAAAGCCGTCAGAGGAAAGAAGATTAGATTATATAACAGAGACAATACAGCCACTGTGCAACTAGTAAGTGCAGTAAGACAGACCACATTAGAACAGGTATAGGAACTTATAGGATAGAAGAAATAAGGCTGAAAAATTTGTTACAGAGTCTCTTTAAGATCCGCAACAACTCTAAGTTGTGCCATGATTGTTTGAACATGTGCCCTCGTGTGTTCCCACAGGCCAGGAGGATGGATCGGGGAATCCCCTTCGTCGGGTGATGTCGCTGTGATCTGCCTTCCTGCTTCTTCAGGTGAGTATTCAGCATAACAGCGGATGCAGGCTTGCAAGAAAGATTTGCCAGTCACTCACTTAAAGTGGATCTGAGGTGAACTTTTACTCATTGCATAATTGTGTTCCTTTCCTATTGTTTATAGGGCATTCCTCAAGCCAAACACTTTTTTGTTTTTGTTTTACTACTCTAATTCCCTATAAACTAAATAAACCACGCCCACAGGTTTTCAGAGAGCCTCACCATACAGATAAGACTGCCTCCATGTAATGTTTACAAACAACATGGCTGCTGTCATTGTATCACAGGAAGAAATAATCATTTTCTATTAACGCTGTTTGCAGCTATATTTGCTGTGTAAACTGTAGATAAGATATATAGACAAGTTACTTGTTATAGTTAGTTTTTTATCTCGGATCTGCTTTAAGCTATGCAGACTTTCAATGATGTTCATCAGAAATAAACATTATTGATTATTCCATGGGGCAATTTTTCTGTACAAATAGCTGAAAAGTGTGTTCTGCCTTTTAAAACCTTTGATTACATAACTACGCAGGGCCAAAAGCCTTACTTGGGGATACCATATATTATACCTATACTTCAAGCACGTTGGTTGTTAGCTATATTTTTTCAAACCTTATTCTCTGATCACTCCTGCTGTAATGCACTTCTTTACTAATCGTGCCTCAATAAACCTGAGTAAACAGAAAGTGTCAGGAAATAAAAGTATGATATGGACACGGTTTTCTATTGAATACACCATTAAGGTTTCAAACATATATAACAAAAGATAATATCAAGTTGCATTTTGGATGAATATGGATGTATTGTTGTGCATTAGGCATAGTGTGAGCTGAGTCCTACACATTTGCCGAAAGTGTAAAATTGCAGTTGGTAGACATATACATTGAATTCAAAGGGACTTACTTAAATTTAGAAAAAAAATGCACCCAAACACCAGTATAGCTACACTCAAAAAGAGAACCATTTATCGCACTGAAATGTGCTTCACTGTTTGATCAAATTGAACAAAAACCCCAAATAAATGAGTAATAAAAAGAGTATAGTTGCATATGTCTTAAAACATGAAAAATAATGTTAATAGACCATTCAAATACCAGTTCTTGCCTAATATTAGATTATTGAGTGCAGCTATACTGGTGTTTGGGTTCAATTTTTTCTAATGTGTTTATTACCAGTGCTGGCAACTGAGAGGTTTGATTTATAAATCATTGAACACATTTTTGGTCTTTGTAACGTACTTAAATTTCCCTCTGCCACTAGTGTAAGCCAGTCACATCACCCCTCAACATCAACTACTAGACCATGTGAACAGAGACAATTCCAGTGAGATTTGTTTACCAGTGTTCTGGGGAGAGAAGAGGATAGATTTGGGTCACCATGTCTCTGTAATCAACCCTTCAATCAACATAGATGATGACAGGCAAGGTGGTAAAAGATTCAGCAAGAAACAGGAAAAGAAGACCTCTAGCAGCAGAAACGATCACGAAACAAGCCGGGTCTTGGAGAAGAACAAAGCAGGTAATTTGGGTTCCAGTAGACGGAGTGTTTAGTGGTGGAAGGCAGCGCTGATATTGGCGGAGGGATTGGCATGGGGGCAGTTTATTGTTAGGAGTAGGTAGATGAGGGTTGCCATGAGAAGGAGGTTAGGTTAAGTGATAGCAAAATATTGGCACAAATTACCGATATTCTACTTATGCTATTAGCCAGTGCCTAATATTAGAGTATTGGTAATTTTATAGTATCAGTATACAGAGAGAACCCTTAACACTGCAATCATCTTAAAGGGAAAATAAAGGTTTACAAAACTCTGTGAGTTTATTGACTCCACTATTAAATTTATGGCAAATGTGTAAGGGGCCTTAGAAAGACTACTGTACACACCAACTGGGGTGTTGGTGATTATCTAGCCACTCCATTATCATAAGAATTGATGAGGATGAATACAACTTTTTTTTTCCTTTTCAGCAAGGCGGATGCCATGGTCTAGTAGTAGAGAATCTGCCTTTAACACATACATTTGTGAGTTTGAATATTCATTTTCAACAGTAAATACACAGTGCAGCACACTCTCAGGGCCCTGTGTGCAGAGACAAATTAAGCTGAAAAATGGCTGCTGCTTGGGAGAGCAGCTTTCAGGGCTAGTGGACACCAGATCGGTTCTGGAGCATTTTTAAAAATGCTAGCTGTTTGAAAACTGCTTGGGTAATGTTTTTCAATGGGATGGTGCACACCAGAGCGTTTCATTTTTTTCCACGAACGCAAACTCTGGGGCTGCAGCATTTTTTAGATTTCTGAGGCTTTTCTGCCTCAATGTTAAAGTATAGGAAAGTGGAAAAACGCTCTGAAAAACGATAGATCAGAGAGGTTTTGCAGGCGTTTTTGTTACAGAAGCTGTTCAGTAACAGCTTTACTGTAACAATATATGAAATCTGCTACACAAAAATGCTCCAAATAAACGCTAGGCATGTTTAGAAAACCTCTCTAAACATGCCTAGAATCGCTCTGAAAATCTGCTTCAAAAACCTCTAGCGTTTTGCGGATTTGCTAGAGGTTTTTGGTTTGCACGGGCCCTCAGATGTTGGAAATTAACACTTGTACAAGACTTGTAAACAGAAAACTCAGCTGAAAAACTGTATTTCCTATTATGTACAGTATATGTAAGCAGAGCTATCAGAAAATAATTTTTTCACCATAGCGCCTCTTTAAGCAACAATTGGTGTCCAAGTCCATCATCTTTAAGCAACAATTGGTGTCCGAGTCCATCATTCCTCTCCTTAAAGAGGAACTCCAGTGAAAATAATGTAATAAAAAAATGCTTAATTTTCACAGTCAGTGTTTGCTCATTGAAAAATCTTTCCTCTCCCTGATTTACATTCAGACATTTATCACATGGTGATATTTTTACTGCTGGCAGGTGATGTCACCAGAAGTAGCTGCTGCTTGCTTTTTTGGCAGTTGTAAACAGCTGTTATTTCCCGCAATGCAACAAGGCAACCGCAGTGTGATGTCAGGACCTCAGAGCTGTGAGGCACTGACATCACACTGTGGGAGAGGTTTCACCACAAAATCAGCCATTCAGAGCCCCCTGATGATCCGTTTTAGAAAAGGAATAGATTTATCATGGGAAAGGGGGTATCAGCTACTGATTGGGATGAAGTTCAGTTCTTGGTTACGGTTTCTCTTTAACCCACCAGCAGAAGCCAATTTGTTATTCCCTGTGCCATCTTGTTTCCTCCCTTCTTCTTAGGGACTCAGCTGTTGCCTACCAATGTGTATCTACAGCATTGGGAAACAATTATTATCCTGCTGCACTAAAGACAAGCTGGAACACTAGCAGCATTAAAAAAAACCTAGGCTACAAAATTATGCAGTTACAAAAAGGGGGCATTAGCTTCCAAAATGGTTTGCATGCAAATGCATTGTGTACTAGACCCTTTCACCTCCCCCGTTCTTTGTATCTACAGCATTGGTGCCTTGCAGTGTCACCTGCAGAATTGAGTTCAATCCTAGCAGGCCTCACAAACTGAAGCAGTGTACTGGTGAAAGACAACAGCTTTGACAGAGGAGGCCAGAGTTTGAATCCTGGCTTTAGTAAGGGCAAGACTTTCTAATGCACCATGTTGGCCCATTGGGCACGCCCCTAGTGGTTGTAGCTCTCAAGTTCTATACAAATGTTATTTATTATTTGTTATTATTATTTATTAATTATGAACATGATTTAAACATAGCCCTCCTTATATCCATTGTTATTCCACAATCCATCAGATGAATTCACTTGGAATCCCAACCTGGAGCAGAGGAGTACAAATAGTCAGTAACTGATTAAGATGAAATGGGCCCCAGGCAAGATAGTCAATTGGATTTTTTTAGTAAGATTAGGTGAGGACGAGCATCCACCAGGCCCCTAGACTGTCTCCAGGCCCCAGGCAAATGCCTAAAATTGCCTTGTGGATGATGCAGCTCTGCAAACAGGAGGCAAGAGGGAGTGAAATACAAAATACATACTCTATCCAATCAATATAAATTATTGTTCTCTAATAAATGATTAAACAGTGCCATCTTCATTAATACACAAAGTCATAATTTCCTTTAGATTTTGAACAGATACATAAAAAAAACATAAGCCACCAGCATCCTGTAGATCACTCTACACCTTGTTCATCAATACACCTCTTCACACATTAGCACTGGTGCACAACAGGCTACAAATTGGCTAAGGTCAGAGGGCTTTATATAACTGCTGCATTGCTGTTGTAGACAGCTATTATGTTTTGTGGGTTCTCACTATATTTATCTTCTTCCCTGCTAACCTAGTACTTTAAGTCATTGCCAATCATGGCTTCAATCATTAAAATGATTGCAACATCCTTATCCTCAGTGATTAACCTATGTTTCAAATTCCCACATATTGCCTTTACATTCAGTTCTTATCACACAGTATTCCATATCCAAAAAAGTTAATGCAGAGATTCTCTAATTTTGAAAGCTGCATACGTTTTTGCAGCAACACACTGCCTTAAAGTACACATGAAGTATGCAAACACAAAAAAAAAACACTTTTGAAATCAAAACTATGGGGTCTTATTTATTATTATTTATTGTACCAACGTAATTACTCTGATTCACGTTAAAACCCCCTACTTTGTTGTTATACTATCCCTAAATGGATCATCAGGATCAGGAGAATCCAGGTGACCAACTTGATAATGCAGATGACCAAATATTTTATCACCACAGCAAATGAATTACCATCTATGGGAGTGTATTTGTATAGTGCAGCAGAATTTGGGCATGCTCCAGAAGGCTCTTCAATCAAGTTAACAGAGTATATTTGTTTGGGAACATTCATAAATAGTAAGTACTAGCCGACCCGCGGCGTAGCATACGCCGCATAAAGGGGTAGCGGGCAGGAAGGAGGTATAGGGCACAGCGGACCCCCCTCCCATACCTGGGTCCCCCATGTGCACTTGCCCTGCAGCTTAAGCTCAGCAGGACCCCCCCTCCCTCACCTAGGTCCCCCATGTGTGCTCCCCCTCTAGCTTAAGCTCAGCAGGACCCCCCCTCCCTCACCTAGGTCCCCCATGTGCGCTCCCCCTCCAGCTTAAGCTCTGCAGGACCCCTCCCTCACCTGGGTCCCCCATGTGCGCTCCCCCTCCAGCTTAAGCTCAACAGGACCCCCCTCCCTCACCTAGGTCCCCCATGTGCGCTCCCCCTCCAGCTTAAGCTCAGCAGGACCCCCCTCCCTCACCTAGGTCCCCCATGTGCGCTCCCCATCCAGCTTAAGCTCGGCAGCGGACGGGGATGACTCACCTCTTCCACGTTCCAGCGTGCATTTCACTGTCGTCACTTCCTGCAATGCGCCCACTGTATTGTAAGTGGACGGCATTGCAGGAAGTGACGACAGTGGAACGCACGCTGGAATGCGGAAGAGGTGAGTCATCCCCGCCCACTGCCTCTTACTAATAGCGGCGGCTGCTGCTGAACTTAAGCTAGAGGGGGAGCGCAGATGGAGGACCCAGGTGAGGGAGGGGGGTGTCTGACCCCTCTCCACGCCACTGTGCCCAATACCCCCTTCCTGCCTGCCTGCTACCCCCTCCAGTTCAGCGGCAAGTCTAGGACCGCACCCCTGGGGGCAGGGTGCTACTTCTTCTTCTTGCTTGGACCGGCCCCTTCTTCTTGCTTGGACCGGCCCTAGGGGCAGGGCGCTACTTCTTCTTCTTGCTTGAAGGTTGAGGCACTTACTCTATTATATATATAGATTGATTGTTAATTAAGATTAATTAACTATTTTTAATTTATTTCTTTTAAAAGACTCCGAGCACGTCTCATGGGCATGTCTTTAAGACTCCGACCAGTACTGCAAAGTACTTAAAGATGCATGCCTTTCTGTAGCTTGTGTTCTCCTCTTTCATTTGATACCTGAATTCTACACCAAATAGTTTTCATTCGATTTCAATTTAAAAATTGTGGCTGTCATCTTGGCTATAACTTTTGGGTCACCCCTGTCTTCTCTGTTAGAGAAATGCATCACTGAATGAATCAGGAAGAGGAAGTGACAAGCATGGCCATTGCAAGAGGCTCCTCCAAAGGGGTCATAGCATGACTTTGTTGGAAGTCGTCTGTCTTAAAGACATGCCCATGAGAGGTGCTTGGAGTCCCTTTAATGCTTTGTGGCAATGGGTAAAAGGAACAAATGTACTCATAAAGTCACCCCTTGAGGCCTACACGCATAATAGTAATTATCTACACCTCCTTCTGGACCCCGGAGCTGGAGATGAGCCACTTTTCTGTAACCTTGGACAGTCTTATGGATCATGTGGGTTGGTAGTAATTATTATTAGTATTATTATTTATTGTATTTATAAAGCGCCAACATATTACGCAGCGCTGGACATTAATTTAGGTTACAGACAATATTTAGGGGTGACATACAGCAATATGACAATACAGAAATACAAGAAAACCAGATCACACAGCACAGTATGAGTACAAGGTATTGCTTAGTCAGTCACTGGAGGGGCGCCTGGAGATTAGGCAAGTTAGGTTCACTCAAATGCATAGCATGGGTTCACTTACAATCTAGAGGGAGAGGTAGGGACACGAGAGGTAGGGGACCAGAGTTCAGCTGTGGGTTTAGAGCAATTGTGTGGGGTGGTAGTTGTCAGGGGGTAGAGCCCCACACTTGCAGGCTCTGAATTCCCTAGAGAATAACAGATTGCATGGGAGACAGGTCATTAAAAGTACTTGCAGTCAATGTTTTCAAATGAATATTTGAAGCATAGGGAAGCTAATGAGCTAAAAACTGCTGCAGTCCGCTGCTTTTCTGCATTTAAACATGTGTTTTCCTTCCAAACTTTAAAATAGATTTTCGAAAGCTATAGCGTCTTGTTTAAAAAAATGTTCATGTTCCCTCTAGTGGCCCTAACATCAACGGCAAATTTGGTGATAATAGCATGACTGGGGGCTTTGCAACTGAATCAAATAGGCACCATAGACAAATGCATTTTGACTAGAAAACCTAAAAGGTTGAATTGAAATTTGGCCTGGAATGCGGAAACCAAATCCAAACATGGCTATTTCCAATTTCACCCATCTCTACTTATCGATGTCTAACCCTAACCTTTTAATACTTGAATTTAATACTAACTTTCTACTACGCTCCTTATTATGGCCTAACTCTAGTCTTCTTTTTGGAACCTGGCCCAATTAGATTAAAGGGGCACTATGGCGAAAAATTGTAAAATTTTAAATATGTGCAAACATATACAAATAAGAAGTAAGTTTTTGCCAGAGTAAAATGAGCCATAAATTACTTTTCTCCTATGTTGCTGTCACTTACACTAGGCAGTAGAAATCTGACAGAACCGACAGGCTTTGGACTAGCCCATCTCCTCATGGGGGATTCTCAGGGTTTTGTTTATTTTCAAAAGCACTTAGTGAATGGCAGTTTATCTGTCCAACTGCCAAAAAAAACTGTGTAGCGAGCAGGGAAGCTGGCCAGCATCATTGTTTACTTTCTTTCCTATTTAGGGAATATCTTTAAAAAGAATAAATGCCTTGCTGAGAATCCCCCATAAAGAGATGGACTAGTTCAAAAACTGTCGGTTCTGTCAGATTTATACTACCTACTGTAAGTGACAGCAACATAGGATAAAAGTAATTTATGGCTCACTTTACTCTGGAAAAAAACGTACATCTTGTTAATGTATATTTGCATATATTTTAAATTTTACAATTTTTCCCCATAGTGCCCCTTTAACTATCCCCTACTCTATTCCCTAACCTTGACCATCCTTATTGATGCCGAATGTTAACCCTCAGTGTTCTCCCCAGAATTTTTTGACCGCCGGGTGGCATGAAAAAGTAGCCGGGTGGGGCACAACCGGGGGAATGCAGGGCTGACGGAACCCTGCTTACAGCATAGGAGGAGGAAACAAGCTGATGTCAGCCGGGTGCACACCAAAATTAGATGGGTGGAGCATCTGGCCAAAAGAGCCTGAAGAGAACACGGAGCCTCCATATGGCTCTCATTTCAGGTGTGCTTTAAGAAATATCTGTCTTAAAGGGGCTGAAAAT
The DNA here is from genome assembly GCF_040937935.1 of Hyperolius riggenbachi. NCBI lineage: Eukaryota > Metazoa > Chordata > Amphibia > Anura > Hyperoliidae > Hyperolius > Hyperolius riggenbachi. The sequence goes on from NC_090646.1 coordinate 553,333,072, forward strand.
AGTAAAAAGATTTTGGGGAGGAAGCCCCAGGTATGTATAAATCGTTGTACTATTTTCAGCTCTGGTACACTTTAAAGTGAACAGTGCTTTTTGTTTTATTTGCAGCTACAGAAATTTGTCTGACAGTGCAGGTGAAACAGACATCATATATTTAACACATGTCCAGGGCTATACAGTTATATGTATTGGGCATCGTTAATGGTACCGATTGAATATGATTATTCAGTCTATGTTTTTGGGGTTGATTCCTCTACCAATCATCTGATTGGTAAAGTTTTCCTTGTTGTTTGAGGACCCCCATCGATTGTTTCCGGCTGAATGCATTTATTCGATCAGGAATTGTGTCGCATGTCCATGTTCTACAGATTACTCTGAGAAGCTGCAAATTCACACATAGATAAGAACTGTTTTTTGTGTGTGTGAAAATGCAAAGTGCAGCATGGTCTGAAAGGACATGCAGGCCCTTGTGATTTACAGGTTTATTAGTGTATCCTTAGGGTTAAAAAAGGGTGGAGGGGAGGGTAGAATAAACGTCAGGACAGGACAGATTTTTATTTTGTGTGTGCAAACTGACTGAGGTCACAGCTGGGCTGCCAGCTACACGCCTTTTGCCTGTATCTGTTCTGATCAGAAGGTTTTTTCCCTTCAGTGTTGCTGTCAGTGAGCTCCGTTCTCCAGGCAGCCAAAACATCCCTCTCTATGCAACTAGTCCGGAGCTGCTCCGGGCGTCTTGTGACAGCCGGGGGAGGAGGTGAGTGATTACCGGCACTCCCCACTCAAGTAATTACAGATACACATTCAGAGGGGAGGGAGAGAGACAACTGACCTAGTGACGCAACTGTGAGGAGGAAAAGAGGTACCGAATTACAAAGCCAAACAGCCGTAGTTTGCCCAGCCCTGCCTTTATAGCCACACAGGCACCAGTGTCCCCCTACTCTGTGACTGACTGCTTGTATGCACCTCGTTTCTGGAAGAGCACGCTGCAGTCAGATGGTCCCGCCTACCGCCGAGCTGAGCCAATAACTGTACGAGCCTGCTGGAAAGCAGGATATCTCGTACACAGAGGAGAGAGCCTAGCGTGTGATGCAGCCGGGCGGGGGCTTATCTCACCCGGGCGGCCCACCCACCTATATGATCCTGGGGAGAACACTGACCCTCTAGTAAGAAATAAAGATTTTAGCTAAAACTTCTTCACCAAATGAAAAGATAATTTAAAAAGATGTCCTGTACCAGAATTGTCCTGCAGTCCATGTCAAAAAAAGATGCTTCCAGCAACTTCCACTGCATTGTATGTTCAGATTATTGCAGCTGCAACAGTAATTAATAGATTATGTTAATGTAAAGGTAATGGTTCTGCTTGCATACTGAACCCCTATAAAATCTCTTACTATCCTTTGTCCCTATTCATATTTCCTGATCCCACAGCACCTTCCTCACTGTAAATGCTGCCATTATAGGCAGAAAAGATCTCTAGTGTTTGACATTTTGTTACTGGTCTCACTTACTGTTTTACTGCAGAGTCACAGAGAAAAGCACTGATTCTCCTGAAAGCATCTCATGCTTTTTATGCAGCTCTACAACCTTGTGTGGGAGGTTAAGCTAGTAAGGAGGTTTCAATTCAGACTGCTGCTGTTAAATGTGCAGGTTTAGGGAAGGCAAATGTTTCAAGCTCTTTCAAAATGTCATTCATCACAACCTGGTGTGTGCGAAATGAAGCAAAAGCAAAGGCAGAATTACAAAAGTAAATAAAGCATTAATAAAATGTGATTTTTACCCTTTAATACCAGGTGTTTTATGTTCAATGTGTGAATTGTAAATTGTAAATCAATTGTAAATATTACTATTAAACTTATCCTGGAAGGCCAACTAGAAACAGGGCTTTATTATTATTATCACCACACAAAGATGTGCAACACAGAAGGGGTCCCAGGTGCCCTCACCGCCTGGGACCACGCTATGCAAGCTGCACTCCAAAGGAGGGGCCGGAGCAGTCCAGACAGCCCCCCCCCCCCCACACACACACACACACACCAAAAAAAAAAATGCTCTCACCTCCTGGGAGGACCATCCACCACTACTCCCACCACTAAGGAGGTTTCCCACAAAACCTCCCCCACAAGCATACGAAACACAAAATAGGTAAGAGCTGTCACATATTAGTGGTAGGTCTCCTGTTTACTCGGAGGGACCTCATCTTTGGTGAAGGTGTCTATTACGGAATGCCTTTGCATGTAAACCATTTTGGAAGTGACTATCCTCCATCAGTGTAACTGAATGCAAATTTTATGCTAATTAGTGCAACTGAATGCAAATTTCATGCAAGCTGCTTTTTATCACATATTGGCCCATATGCAATTAACTTTTTCTCCTGAGTTTTCTCCCAGGTGATATTTTTTTTAACTTGTCAATAAAATGCCTTTTAAGCCACCAGAAAGCAAGACAATACTCATAATAATTTTGATAGTACTTTTTCATCTACTTTTTAGTGCTTTTTTAGTTAAAAAATGCTGGAAAGTTATTTTAAATAGATGAAGAAAAATTATCTCCTAGGAGAAAACGCAGGTGAAAAAGTGAATTGCATATAGCCCATTATGTGAAGTTGAGGGTCTCCCTCTAGTTTAGAGGAAACAGAGTGGTCAATTCAGCCCTTGCATAATTTGGTACTGCAGTTTGAATGCACGTACTGTGCCTTTGATTTGCTGATTGGCTTCTGCAGATTATTTAAAAGGCAGGTGCTGCATGTAAGTGAGCTCTTACCTATTTTGTGTTTTGTATGCTTGTGGGGGGAGGTTTGGTGAGAAATCTCCGTGTGGTAGGGGCAGTAGTGGATGGTCCCCCCAGGTGGTGAGAGCATTTTGAAGGGGGTTGTCTGTGCTGCTTCTGCCCCCTGTGGGGTGTAGCTTGAAGAGCGTAGCCCCAGGTGGTGAGGGCAGCTGTTTTGCAAACCTCTGTGTTGTGTTTTTGAAACGTAACAGTTAAGTTAGCTTCCAAGTCACATATTAGTGGTAGGACCCCTTTTGCCTCGGCGGAACCTATTAGTGAAATACTCTAGTATGGATTGCCTTTGCATGCAAATCATTTTGGAAGCGAACATCCTCCATCAGTACAACTGAATGCAAATGTAATGCAAATTAGACACTGAATGTAAATTTAATGCAAGTTGTATCATTACTAGAGTTCCAACAACAGGGGGTTGCTGATGAGCTGGAGGAGGAGACAGAGAGGATATTGAGGATGTTGGGGCTGATTGGGGAAAGAGAAGTAGTCATTGAGGGTCTGGCATGGAGAGAAAATTAGGCTACTGAGGATGCTGGGGGTGGATAGGGAGAGAGTTGTAAAAGCTATCCATCCCTCCCTTCCCCCCTAGTATTAGGTAGCCAGAGAGGGCACCACCTGTAATAGGAAGTCAGTGAGGACACCTTCAGTATTATATGGCAAGAGTGCGTACACCCCCAGTATAGGTGGTAATAGATGCCCCCCTCCCAGTATTAGGTAGGCAGAGAGGGTGCCCTAGTATATGTAGCCAGAGAGCCCTCCCAGTATAGGTAACCAGAGTGATCCCCAATATAGGTAACCAGAGAGCTCCTCCCCCAGTATAGGCAGCCAGAACCCCCCAGTATATATAGCCAGAGAACTCCATAAGTGTAAGTATCCAGAGAGCTCCCCGTACAGGTAGTTAGAGAGACCCCCCCCCCCCCCAGTATAGGGAGCAAGAGAGTCTCCAATATAGGTAGCCAGAGAGCACCCACTTAGTATAGGTAGCCAGACCACCCCCTAGTGTAGGTAGCCAGAGAGCTACCCAGTATAGGTAGCAAGAGAGCACCGTATTGGTAGCCAGAGATGCCCCCATATAGGTAGCCAGAGGCGTACATTTGAATACGGCGCTGGTAGACTTGGGCGCAGGATCCAGCTGTTAAATGGCTGGTCCTGCTTCTGCACAAGTCCGGGGCGTTTTAATTACTATTCCCCCTCCAGGCCGACATGGATAGTGGGGGAATGAAATAATTCGGCTTCCAGCGATTGCTGGAGGCCGAATTATTGTGTTTTTTAAGCAACTTCGGCTCCGTCTTCTGACGGAGCCGACCTTCCTCACTGAGCGCCGCTATAGACTGATTCCCATTACAGTCTATGGCGGCGCTGGCTGCGCCCAAATCTAGCAGCGCTGAAAAGCACTGCTCCGAGCCAGAGAGCCCCAGTATAGGTAAATGGAGAGACCCTCAGTATAGGTATCCAGAGTGCCCCTCAGTATAGTTATCCAGAAAGCCCCCAAGTATAAGTAGCCAGTGAGCCTACGTATAGGTAACTAGCGAACCCTTGTATAGGTAGCCAGAGAGCCTCCCCAATATAGGCAGCCAGAGAGCCTCCCCCCCATGGAAGAAGCAGAAGGATGAATTACCTCACCGCTTCAGGATCCCCCAGCTACACACAGGAAGCATACAGTTTGTCTGTGGAAGTGGAGGTTTTCTGCAGTTTGGGGGCTTGGCTTCCTGCATCCCTCAGAAGAAGAATATTGTGGCACCTTGAGCGGCTGCTGATGTCGCTCAGGGCAAAGGCTAGCCCTGTCTCCTACCGCTACACCTAACAACATAAACCTTTCTATCGTTATGCCTATTCCTGTTGTGCCTAACACTAACCTTTGTTCCACTAAACCCAACAGTAATCTTCCTACCGACTGGGTATTTTTGTAATAAAGAATAAGCATCTATGTTTACAAAGGTCTTGTGTTTCCTTGGATCATCTAATAAGGATAATATATTGACTTTTTGCTGAAAATAACCTCCCACATAATTATACACACATGCGCCATGTCCACATGCGCTTCACTTGGTTTTGTATTTACTTTGCTGTCCCATCTTTATGTATACTGTAAAAGGTATGCTTTACCAATTTGTATAATCTGTTTTTGTTTTGTTTTTTTACTATTTATCTGTACAGCAACTAGGATTAGGTTCTTTCTACATAAATAGGAAGGTTCAAGTGCTCATTTTAATGTACTTTTATGAGAACTAGAAGAAAATAAATAATTGGGATTTGCTACATGGACTTTGACTGGCAATCAAGAAAAGGTCTTTGAAGATAGTGAAAAGTATGACCTGTTCTGGCATCATTTTCAAACAACCACATAACATATACGTAGATGGGTCTAGTCCAGGAAACAACATTGTGGGCTTGTAATTGATTGTGTTCATGTTCTAACACAAAACCACTTATCCGATATATCTTACAACTCAGCGAATGTTGAAAACAGAAGCTAAGTGTAAAAACTGAAAAAAACACCATATTTTTCATGTTCTCTAAGTCATAATTATTGCTCAAAAATGTATCTTAAAAGGCAAGAGAAATGTAATTTGTGTTATCTGAAGAGTTGATGCATTGAAACACAGTCCCATAAGTGTTTTCAAACACATATCTTGTAAATCAGTGATAATACCAAAAAATGTTTTGTACCAGGCTAATCCGTTTTTCTTTGTCTTCCACACAGGAGACCAAATACTAGATTTCATAATAATTACAAACAAGTTAGAGAAACCACGCTAATACTCTTGTTTTCGTTTTCTTCTCTATCATTTATTAAACAATGGGCCTGATTTCTTAAGTCTACATATTGCAATTTGCAATTGGTCAGCTTATTATGCCTATTGTAGCTACAGTTGCCAGGTGAGATGGGCAGAAATAGTAGTCTTGTGTAAATCATAGACTATGACAGTCTCCACTGAAGTGAATAGGGAATTGTACTTGCATATACATCTGTCACTATTCATCACCAAGCATCATATTACTGAGCAATATTGTGCTATTTCAAGGAAACCTGTATGGAATAAAGTGTCCCTGGGGGGTACTTACCTTGGTAGGGGGAAGTCTCTGGATCCTAGTGATGTTTTCCCTGTCCTCCCTAGTAGCCCCGATCCAGCATAGAGACCCCTGGATGGCTCCACAACCATAACAATGCAGTGATGTGCCTCGCCCAGGCGCACTAGCAGCTTACCGCTTGGGCTCTGGTGAGAATAGCCGAGTCCGATCGGTCCACTGTACTGAGTAGGGGCAGACTGCTCGCGTTCGTGCAGTAGAGCGGACCTGAATGGGCTTGGCTATTTCCCTCAGAGCCCGAGTGGCAACCCCCTAGTGCCCCCTATTGCGCCTGCACAAGGCGCATCACTGCATTGTTATAGCTGTGAAGTGAGATGACCACTGTGTCTGCGCGAGACACGACAAGTCATTGTTGGCGTCTTTTCGGTGGTCTTTACACTGGATTGGGGTTGGTGCGGAGGATGTAGGAAGCCTTTTCAGGATCCAGAGGTTTCCCCTTCCGAAGGTAAGTACCCACCAGGGGCACTTTTTTCTTGCACGTTTACTTAAAAAAAAGTGGAAAAAGTGTACAGCTGGGGGATGAGGACATTATATGCAGTTTGAAGGGCAACCATTAACAGCTGTGTGGTCTCTTAACTTTTTACATGCTGTTATAGCATCTCTGAGGGCCATTTCTAAATAGGGACACTGCATGTTAATGACAGTGTCATTAAGTACCTAAGTACATTATACTTTGCTCTGTATGTCAACATGTTTTAAGTACCTTTGCACACAACATCATTCATGTTTCATAGAAATGTCAGTCAAATGAAATGTTCCTTCACAAGGGCACATGCACACCACCATACTGTCAGCACAATAACTGGACGAGCTCTATCTGTGTTCCATTGCTGAAGCTCAGTGCAACCTATTTTCTACTCTATTCCAGGTCTCTAATCAGCTGCCCAGTTTTGTAGAAGCAATGCCAGCTCAAGCACATCCACCCAGCAGGTCTGATTAAATGGCCCTAGGCTTTTTTAAAGGATACCCGAGGTGATGTGACATGATGAGATAGATGTGTATGTACAGTGCCAAGCACACAAATAACTGTGCTGTGTTCCTTTTTTTCTTTCTCTGCCTGAAAGAGTTAAATGTCAGGTATGTAAGTGGCTGACTCAGTCCTGACTCAGACAGGAAGTGACTACAGTGTGACACTGATAAGAAATTCCAACTATAAAACACTTTCCTAGCAGAAAATGACTTCTGAGAGCAGGAAAGAGATAAAAATGGTCAATAGTTTACAGATTTTAGCTCAGGCTTACTTCAATAAAGGTGTCGTTGAGCTAAAACAGTTAAAACTTAAAGTGGTATTGTCACTATAAAAATCAAATTTCAACAGCAACTGATCTGAGTGTATTAACCTGCTGAGCGGTCTGGACGAGCTCAGCTCGTCCAACACCGCCAGAGGCTGCCGCTCAGGCCCTGCTGGGCCGATTTGCACCAAATAAAAAGCAGCACACGCAGCCGGCACTTTGCCAGCCGCGTGTGCTGCCTGATCGCCGCTGCAGCGCGGCGATCCGCCGCGTGCAGCGGCGAAAGAGGGTCCCCCCAGCCGCCCGAGCCCAGCGTAGCCGGAACAAACAGTTCCGGCCAGCGCTAAGGGCTGGATCGGAGGCGGCTGACGTCCATGACGTCACTCCGCTCGTCGCCATGGCGACGAGGGAAGCGAAACACGGAGGGCCGCTCATTGCGGCCTTCCGTGTTATCTCTTGCCGCCGGAGGCGATCGGAAGATCGCCTCCGGAGCGCCCTCTAGTGGGCTTTCATGCAGCCAACTTTCAGTTGGCTGCATGAAATAGTTTTTTTTTTATTTAAAAAAACCCCTCCCGCAGCCACCCTGGCGATTTAATCAGAACGCCAGGGTGGTTAAGTGATAAAGATGCTAATCCTGCATTCAAAACTTGCAAAACGTTTTCTGCTGTTATGGTTTGGAGTTATCACATACTTTAGGAGCACTGGCCCTTTAATAGCCATTGCCATTCAGTTGCATGCTGGGGGTTCTTTTTATCTATAATATATTCCTCCTCTTCCCATTATTTCCCTGCCTAGCTTCTTATCTGAAACACGATCCTGCTCATTTTTGTTTACAAGCAAGGTTGAGGTGACTCAGCGATTGGAGGAGAAAAGAAGTGCAGTTCCTATTATACACCTCAGTGGGAGTGTCTGAAGACTCTGGGAGGAGGGCAGCTAATGAACACACAATGAGCAAGAGAAGAGAGGGGGGAAAACAAGAGTCAGGGAGGATATGATGTCAGCATTAGCTTGGCAAAATGACCACTGCCTAGAATAGGATTTTCTGCTTTTCCTTTATAAAATTCACAGAAATCATTATGTGGATAGCACAATACATCTGTTATGTAAGTAGAAGTAGTATTTATCTACTTATATATGTGTTTTTTATTGCTAGGTTAGCATGGGTGTCGCTTGTTCTTTAAAAAGTAGATTTAAACATAAAACTGTGGAATATCTTAAAAAGTGATTTTTAGGAGAAGGAAGGCATGCACCTATCCAAAGAAGGAACACTCCAATCTAAGTAAGTCACGCTCCAATCTAAGGAAGGCATGCTCCTATCCAAGGAAGGCACACTACTATCTAAGGAAGGCATGCTCCTATCCAAGGAAGGCACGCTCCTATCAAAGGAAGGCATGCTCTTTACATAGCAGCGAGCACTGCTATGTAAAGCATGCATAGCGGCTGCTCCTTCACATTAAGGTGCACTGCTTAAGGCCTCTTGCACACTGCACGCGATTCAGATTCCGCTTTTTAATCAGTTTTTACATCCGATTGCGATTCTGATTTGCAGTTTGCTCCCTGCACACTGCAAATCGGAATCTGAATCGGATGTAAAAACTGATTAAAAAGCGGAATCTGAATCGGAATCGCGTGCAGTGTGCAAGAGGCCTAACAGTGCAGCTTAATAAATCAAGCTCTATGTTAGAAATTGGTTAGGTTAGCACTTCAATTGATGATCAGGCCAGAAGCATTACTTTATGTATCAGGATTATTACAGATAAGCTGTAGAGGGAGAAGCTCAATAACAACAGATGCAACACCACCACCACTTAGGGTCGAATCCAATGCACTTTTCTCCTAAGTGATATTTTCACATCTTATCAATAAAATGCCTTTTAAGCCCCCAGCAAGCAAGTAAATAAATACTCAAAATAATTTTGACTACTTTTTCACCTACTTTTTGGTAATTTTTCAATTGCAAGGTACTGAAAAGTTATTTTAAACCGAAGATTGAATATTATCTCTTAGCAGAATATGTGAATTGAATAAGGCCCTTGGAGAGTAGTATATTACAGCTTGTCATTGGAATCTGCCAGAGTGAGGAAGTCATCTGAAACCAAATTCCGTGTCTTGGGCTAGCATATGCCAATCACTAGCACTCATGCATGCCCAAAATAAGCAACCAGGGATCTCCAAAGTGGCAAACAACCTTGCACATCTCTGGTCCTTTTTGATTGTATTGTTCGACAGGCAATTGAGTGGACACCCTTGCTGAGACCATGATCCACCCACTATATCTTAGCAAATATATGCCACATTCCTGGCCTTGATTCTTTGAGACAGCACATGAATAGTAATAACTTAAAGTATACCTGACCTGAGACAAAGCTACCTAAGGTAAGTACAGAGGTACCGTATGTTCATGCTGTGCATTTAACCTCTGTGCAATGTCCATTCCTCACCTTGTTCCCCCCAATCTCTGTAGTCACTCCATGAAAAATATCACTTTTGGCTAAAGTTGAAGAGGCAGGCTTGCTGTGATGTTTCCTTCTGTCAACCTCCACTTAAATGGAATGAATGGGGTGGGGAAGAGGAGGAAATGGGAGGGTGACAGGAGAGAACATCTTAACCACTTCCCGACCGCCGTATATACAATTGGCGGCCGGGAAGTGGACACCGCAAGGACCGCCGTATTGACAATTGGCGGCGGTCCTTGTATGGGCATGGGCGGAGCGATCGCGTCATCTGTGACGCGATCCTCCGCCTCCGCCTGGCACCGCTCACCCGCCGCAACATCCCGCCGGCCATACGGAAGCGCCGGCGGGATGTTAACCCGACGATCGCCGCATACAAAGTGTATAATACACTTTGTAATGTTTACAAAGTGTATTATACAGGCTGCCTTCTGCCCTGGTGGTCCCAATGTCCGAGGGACCACCAGGGCAGGCTGCAGCCACCCTAGTCTGCACCAAGCACACTGATTTCCCCCCCCCCTGCCCCAGATCGCCCACAGCACCCATCAGACCCCCCCCCCTGCCCACCCCCCCAGACCCCTGTTTGCACCCAATCACCCCCCTAATCACCCATTAATCACTCCCTGTCACTATCTGTCAACGCTATTTTTTTTTATCCCCCCCCTGCCCCCCGCTCCCTCCTGATCACCCCCCCCACCCCTCAGATTCTCCCCAGACCCCCCCCCCCCCCCCATGTACTGTATGCATCTATCCCCCCTGATCACCTGTCAATCACCTGTCCATCACCTGTCAATCACCCGTCAATCACCCCCTGTCACTGCCACCCATCAATCAGCCCCTAACCTGCCCCTTGCGGGCAATATGATCACCCCCCCCCCCCCACACCAATAGATCGCCCGCAGATCCGACATCAGATCACCTCCCAAATCCATTGTTTACATCTATTCTCTCCTCTAAACACCCACTAATTACCCATCAATCACCCATCAATCACCCCCTAACACCACCTGTCACTTTTACCTATCAGATCAGACCCTAATCTGCCCCTTGCGGGCACCCAATCACCCGCCCACACGCTCAGATTGCCCTCTGACCCCCCCTTATCAATTCACCAGTGCATTAATTACATCTGTTCTTCCCTGTAATAACCCACTGATCACCTGTCAATCACCTGCCAATCACCTATCACCCATCAGTCACCCCCTGTCACTGCCACCCATCAATCAGCCCCTAACCTGCCCCTTGCGGGCAATCTGATCACCCACCCACACCATTAGATCGCCCGCAAACCCGCCGTCAGATTACCTCCCAAATGCATTGTTTACATCTGTTATCTTCTCTAAACACCCACTAATTACCCATCAATCACCCCCTATCACCAACCGTCACTGTTACCTATCAGATCAGACCCTAATCTGCCCCTTGCGGGCACCCAATCACCCGCCCACACGCTCAGATTGCCCTCAGACACCCCCCCTTATAAATTCGCCAGTGCATTAATTACATCTGGCCTTCCCTGTAATAACCCACTGATCACCTGTCAATCACCTGCCAATCACCTATCACCCATCAATCACCCCCTGTCACTGCCACCCAACAATCAGCCCCTAACCTGCCCCTTGCGGGCAAACTGATCACCCACCCACACCAATAGATAGCCCGCAGATCCGACATCAGATCACCACCCAAGCGCAGTGTTTCCATCTATTCTCTCCTCTAAACACCCACTAATTACCCATCAATCACCCATCAATCACCCCCTATCACCACCTGTCACTGTTACCCATCAGATCAGACCCTAATCTGCCCCTTGCGGGCACCCAATCGCCCGCCTACACGCTCAGATTACCCTCAGACCCCCCCTTATCAATTCGCCAGTGAAATATTTACATCTGTTCTCCCCTGTAATAACCCACTGATTACCTGTCAATCACCTATCAATCACCCATCAATCACCCCCTGTCACTGCCACCCATCAATCACCCCCTGTCACTGCCGCCCATCAATCACCCGCTGTCACTGCCACCCATCAATCAGCCCCTAACCTGCCCCTTGCGGGCAATCTGATCACCCACCCACACCAATAGATCGCCCGCAGATCCGACGTCCGATCACCTCCCAAGTGCAGTGTTTACATCTGTTCTCTACCCTAAACACCCACTAATTACCCATCAATCACCCCCTGTCACTGCTACCTATCAGATTAGACCCCTATCTGCCCCTAGGGCACTCAATCACCCGCCCACACCCTCAGAATGCCCTCAGACCCCAGCCCTGATCACCTCGCCAGTGCATTGCTTGCATCTATTCCCCCCTCTAATCACACCTTGAGACACCCATCAATCACCTCCTGTCACCCCCTAGCACACCTACCCATCAGATCAGGCCCCAATTTGCCCCGTGTGGGCTCCTGATCACTCGGCCAAACCCTCAGATCCCCCTCAGACCCCCTTCCGATCACCTCCCCAGTGCATTGATTGCATCTATTTTCCCCTCTAACCACCCCCTGAGACACCCATCAATCACCTCCTGTCACCCCCCTAGCACTCCTATCCATCAGATCAGGCCCAATACAACCTGTCATCTAAAAGGCCACCCTGCTTATGACCGGTTCCACAAAATTCGCCCCCTCATAGACCACCTGTCATCAAAATTTGCAGATGCTTATACCCCTGAACAGTCATTTTGAGACATTTGGTTTCCAGACTACGCACGGTTTTGGGCCTGTAAAATGCCGGGGCGGTATAGGAACCCCACAAGTGACCCCATTTTAGAAAAAAAGACACCCCAAGGTATTCTGTTAGGTGTATGACGAGTTCATAGAAGATTTTATTTTTTGTCAAAAGTTAGCGGAAATTGATTTTTATTGTTTTTTTTTCACAAAGTGTCATTTTTCACTAACTTGTGACAAAAAATAAAATGGGAGAAATACTTCTGTAAATGACAATCTTTTGATTTTTTTACACACAATTGTCCATTTACAGAGGTATTTCTCCCCCCCAGCATGGGTATGTGTAAAAATACACCCCAAAACACATTGTACTACTTCTCCCGAGTATGGCAATACCACATGTGTGGCACTTTTTTGCACCCTAACTGCGCTAAAGGGCCCAAAGTCCAATGAGTACCTTTAGGATTTCACAGGTCATTTTGAGAAATTTCGTTTCAAGACTACTCCTCACGGTTTAGGGCCCCTAAAATGCCAGGGCAGTATAGGAACCCCACAAATGACCCCATTTTAGAAAGAAGACACCCCAAGGTATTCCGTTAGTAGTATGGCGAGTTCATAGAAGATTTTATTTTTTGTCACAAGTTAGCGGAAATTGATTTTAATTGTGTTTTTTCACAAAGTGTCATTTTCCGCTCACTTTTGACAAAAAATAAAATCTTCACTCCCCCTCCAAGCGGAGATGCGCGTACATCTGCGCGTGCAATCTCCTGCTAGCCCCATTGAAAGCCGGTCACGCCAACCGGCGTGAATCGGTTGGCTAGTAGTTAAGTCACTGGGCACTAAAGCATGTTTTCTGCTTTTTGTTACTCAATAGTGCAGCATTAAGTACAGCAGGAGACATGGCAGCGCTTTCAAACAAAACTTATACCTGAATGATTTGTCTGCATTGATGTGCAGAGCTCCAATAAATGGACTAAATTACACACCTAGCACTCACTACAGGCAAAGGGGGGTGTTAGCTTCAGTGATAATATGTGCACAGATTATTACCTAATAGACTTCCCCACGGCAGTGATGTACCCCCTCGGGAAAGACCGAACACTAGTCCAGCGATAAAAACAAAATAATCCTCGTACTGCTAATCATAAAAAATGGTATACACATTTCATAAAACTAATAGACAAATGACAGCTCTCAAGAGTGCATCTGAATTGTAAGCCAACAGAGGCAATGCTAAGCCCCTCTGGAACTAAATACATGCCTTGAATGCAAAAAAAGATGCAAATTGTGTGCTAATTCTAATCTAAAAAATGTTGAAAGTGAATTTGAAGCAGTGATTGAAGTTGGCCACTAGTATATTTACATTCAATTTGTACAGCGGGAGACATAGCAGCACTTTCAAACAAAACTTATACCTGAATGATTTGTCTGCATTGATGTGCAGAGCTCCAATAACTGCAGGCCTGACTACAGGCAAAGGGGGGTGTTAGCTTCAGTGATAATATGTGCACAGATTATTACCTAATAGACTTCCCGACGGCGGTGACGTACCCCCTCGGGAAGACCTAACACTAGTATAGTGATAAAAACACAATAATCCTCGTGCAGCATTAAGCACTCAATTGTAAAAAAGAACCAGTAATACAGACAAATGAGTTGTAGGTACGTTTGGAGACAGAATTTGATTTTTCACATAACAAAACAAAAAAAGACCAGAACCCCTTTAATATTCGCATAAACTCATTTTTATTCGTAAAGCAGGAAAGGAATTATCTGCTTGAAAAAATAACATGTCTACATGAGTGGATTTTTAGTTACCTGAAAAGCAACGCTTACCAGTAAAAGACAAAGTAAAGAAAAATTAAAAGTAGCAGACAGAGTCTTTATAAAATGGATTGTATCACACAGGTTTCTGTTATTGAACAATGGCTGTTCTTTACCTCCTGCCCGCTGTGTGAGTGCCTCAGAGGAGTTAGCGAATAACAATGCACAGGTTAATCACGGACTCTCCATGCTTGAAGCTCTTTCTTCCATTTGGTGGCAGAGCCTTTTCATTATGTTTCTCCATACCCCAAAATGATCAAAAGAAGCCAGACTGACCTGCACTGAGGAATAAAGAAGGACTTGAAAAGCTTTGTGTGTGCCTACTTCTAACATTTGAGATGTTAATATACAGGACAAATAATAGAACGTACTATTCATCATGCTTAACCACAAATTACTCAACAAAATACAACAAAACAAATTACAGTAAGCAGTAATAGCACAACTTTTAGAACTCTTGAGCTAGGTAATGAGTTATTGTATATGCTACATAATGCTGGCTATTATCCTTGTACATGTTGCTGTACGTTCCTCTCCGGCATATCAATTATGCAAAACAAACATGAAGCTGTCAATGTAAAGCACACAATGCAGAGAAAGGAAAGCAATAGGCTCTGAAATACCATTCACCAAAATTGGATAGAATAAAAAATAATGAGAAGTGGTTATGTAAATGGAAAACATTTGAAGGGTCCCTAACTTATTATCAGTCAAAAGAACTTAAAGAGGCACCGTAGTGACATATAGCAGAATGCAGTAAATGATTCAGGATACATGCTTTTACGAAATGTTCCTGGTTTCAGCATCAGAACAGTTCCTATATCTATATATTGCTGTATATTGGTACGTAGCCCCATACTCCCACTGAGGCTTGGCCTAGGCTGTTTAGCTATGCAGAATTCTCCTCCGAGAGCATTCTGGGAGATCAGGCATTATTTCCACTGGTTTTGGAATTTTCAGAAACAAACATTCTGCAGGTATGCACCTAACAGGACTAAAGATGTTGAGACCTGTAATACATTTCAGAATGTAATTTATGGTGAGGCAAGATTTTACAATGCACTGACTAGATCATTTATAAAGAAATATTGTAAAAAAATTAAGCAATTTTATTACTGACATTATTTTCACTACAGTTTCCCTTTAATATCAAATCATATCTAAAATTACTATAGGAGACAACCTGCAAAGGATCGGTCAGTCCTGCAAACATGAGTTTAAAGAGTAAGGCTTTTCATACAAAAAATAAAAACAATTCCCTCTATGGCAACTTCATTAATGCAAAGATTGCAGCAGCCATTACTACCAGTGTATCCTCTTCTGTTTGCTGTCTGTTTGGCTTCTCAGGCTCTCAGGGAGTGCAAGGGGCACACTCCATATGACACCATTCTTTTTAAACATTGAAAATACTGTAAGTGCTACTGCTGTCATAATAAAATTTAATAATTGCTCCACAGCCTATTCTGTTTAGAGATGGGCCGAACGGTTCGCCTGCGAACGGTTCCAGGCGAACTTTGGGGGTTCGGGTTCGCCTGCATCAGGCGAACTTTTGCGGAAGTTCGATTCGCCCCATAATGCTGTATTGAGCAAAATTTTTACCCTACATTTCACTGTCAGCAGACATGTTATTGTCAAACACACTGCTTGAGAACCCGCCCACCCTCCCTCCCTTCAAGCTAGGTCCTTTATACCATTTGACTCAGTTGTCTGCCTACACTAATTAGTTATGGGACAGCTGCTACACACTCTGCTAGGGAGATTTTAATTGGCCTCCTCCCTTCTACCGGAGGGAGGAGGGTCTCTTCTGCCAGGGAATTATACTATTTTAAAAACCAGTATACATCATACCATAGCTGGTACATCATACCATAGCTGGGAATACATACATGAGTATACATCATACCATAGCTGGGGATACATACATGAGTATACATCATACCATAGCTGGGAATCGAACCCAAATCTCACTGTGTGGTGGGCACGTCACCCTAAGCACTGTACCACTACAGAAGTAAGTGAAGCTAGCCTAAAATTTAACATTGATGCTCAATGCAATAGAACCATTAGGTTGCTTAACCTCTTGAGGACTGCAGGGCTAAACCCCCCTAGTGACCAGGCAATTTTTAGTTTAAAAGGCCACTGCAGCTTTAAGGCCAAGCTGCAGGGCCGCACAACATAGCACACGAGTGATTCCCCCCCCCTTTTCTCCCCACCAACAGAGCTCTCTGTTGGTGGGGTCTGATCGCTCCCCCCGTGTTTATTTTTGTTTAAATAAATATTTGTGTTGCCTTTTTTTAAAAAAAAAACCCCTCTTCCTTTAAACCCCTTCCCTCCCTCGCTCCCTCCCTCCCCACAGCCGGCCAATTACGGCGATCGGCTGTCATAGGCTTCTGCCTATGAGAGCCGATCGCTCTCTTGTCCCCCAGGGGGACAGCCGTGTCACACGGCTGTCCCCAGTGCAGCGCTGCTGCTGATCGCAGCGCTGCACAAAGTAAATAGACGGCGATCACGCCGTCTACCGGTCTCCCGAGCGGCAATAGCCGCTCGGAGACTGAAGGCGGGGCGGAGCTCTGCCCCCCAAGCAGGAGATGCGCGCGCAGCCTGCGCGCGATCTCCTGCAAAACAGAGCCCCAGGACTTTACGCCAATTGGCGTTAGGCGGTCCTGGGGCTGCCGCCGCGGCCACGCCTACTGGCGTGACGCGGTCGGGAAGAAGTTAAAGGAGAACTGTAGTGAGAGGTATATGGAGGCTGCCATATTGATTTCCTTTTAAGCTATACCAGTTGCCTGGCAGCCCTGCTGATCTATTTGGCTGCAGTAATAATAATAATCCAAACATTTGTATAGTGCTTTTCTCCTGTCGGACTCAAAGCGCTCAAGAGCTGCAAGCCACAGGGACGCGCTCAAGAGGCCACCCTGCAGTGTTAGGGAGTCTTGCCTTGAACTCCTTACTGAATAGGTACTTGACCTAGCCAGGATTCAAACCCTGGTCTCCCATGTCAAAGGCAGAGCCCTTAACCAGTACACTATCCAGCCACTGTAGTGTGAATCACACCAGAAACAAGCATGCAGCTAATCTTGTCAGATCTTACAAAAATGTCAAACACCAGATCTGCTGCATGCTTGTTCAGGGTCTAGGGCTAAAAGTATTGGAGGCAGAGGATCTGCAGGATAGCCAGGTAACTGGTATTGCTTAAAAGGAAATCAATATGGTAGCCCCCATATACCTTTCACTACAGTTCTCCTTTAAAGGGAACCTTAACTGAGAATGATATGGATGTTTCCTGTAAACAATACCAGTTGCCTGGCAGTCCAGCTGATCTTTGTGACTGCAATAGTGGCTGAATCACACCCTGAAACAAGCATGCAGCTAATCCAGTCTGACTTCAGTCAGAGCACCTGATCTGCATGCTTGTTCAGGGGCTGTGGCTAAAAGTATTAGAGACACAGGATCAGCAGGCGATTCAGGCAACTGGTATTATTTTAAAAGGAAAAATCCATATCCTTCTCCGTTTAGGTTCCCTTTAAGGATTTGTAGCATAAAAGCCAACTCACATTGGCTGGGATTTGAACCTGGGTCTCACTGTATGGTGGACAAGCACACTAACCACTATACCAACTGAAGCTGGCCTGAAATTGCTAGCCTAAAATTTACTATTTATGCTCAATACAAGAGAAAAAGTAGACAAGACAAATAACATTTATATCACACTTTTCTCCTGGCGGACTCAAAGGACCAGAGCTGCAGCCACTAGGGCATGCTCTATAGGCAGTAGCAGTGTTAGGAAGACTTGCCTAAGGTCTCCTACTGAATAGGTGCTGGCTTACTGAACAGACAGAGCTGAAATTTGAACTCTGGTCTCCTTTGTCAGAGGCAGCACCCTTATCCATTACACCATGCAGCCACTGCTTACAGATATTTAGCCAGACATGGCCTTCTCTTCTGTGTTATTTGTCTTGTCTACTTTTTCTCTTGTATTGAGCATAAATAGTAAATTTTAGGCCAGCAATTTCAGGCCAGCTTCAGTTGGCATAGTGGTTAGTGTGCTTGTCCACCATACAGTGAGACCCAGGTTCAAATCCCAGCCAATTTAAGTTGGCTTTTATGCTACAAATCCTTAAAGGGAACCTAAACGGAGAAGGATATGGATTTTTCCTTTTAAAATAATACCAGTTGCCTGAATCGCCTGCTGATCCTGTGTCTCTAATACTTTTAGCCACAGCCCCTGAACAAGCATGCAGATCAGGTGCTCTGACTGAAGTCAGACTGGATTAGCTGCATGCTTGTTTCAGGGTGTGATTCAGCCACTATTGCAGTCACAAAGATCAGCTGGACTGCCAGGCAACTGGTATTGTTTACAGGAAACATCCATATCATTCTCAGTTAAGGTTCCCTTTAAAGGAGAACTGTAGTGAAAGGTATATGGGGGCTACCATATTGATTTCCTTTTAAGCAATACCAGTTACCTGGCTATCCTGCAGATCCTCTGCCTCCAATACTTTTAGCCCTAGACCCTGAACAAGCATGCAGCAGATCTGGTGTTTGACATTTTTGTAAGATCTGACAAGATTAGCTGCATGCTTGTTTCTGGTGTGATTCACACTACAGTGGCTGGATAGTGTACTGGTTAAGGGCTCTGCCTTTGACATGGGAGACCAGGGTTTGAATCCTGGCTAGGTCAAGTACCTATTCAGTAAGGAGTTCAAGGCAAGACTCCCTAACACTGCAGGGTGGCCTCTTGAGCGCGTCCCTGTGGCTTGCAGCTCTTGAGCGCTTTGAGTCCGACAGGAGAAAAGCACTATACAAATGTTTGGATTATTATTATTACTGCAGCCAAATAGATCAGCTGGGCTGCCAGGCAACTGGTATAGCTTAAAAGGAAATCAATATGGCAGCCTCCATATACCTCTCACTACAGTTCTCCTTTAAGCAACCTAATGGTTCTATTGCATTGAGCATCAATGTTAAATTTTAGGCTAGCTTCACTTACTTCTGTAGTGGTACAGTGCTTAGGGTGACGTGCCCACCACACAGTGAGATCTGGGTTCGATTCCCAGCTATGGTATGATGTATACTCATGTATGTATCCCCAGCTATGGTATGATGTATACTCATGTATGTATTCCCAGCTATGGTATGATGTATACTGGTTTTTAAAATAGTATAATTCCCTGGCAGAAGAGACCCTCCTCCCTCCGGGAGGAGGGAGGTGGCCAATTAAAATTTCCCTAGCAGAGTGTGTAGCAGCTGTCCCATAACTAATTAGTGTAGGTAGGCAAATGGTATAAAGGACCTTGCTTGAGGGAGGGAGGGTGGGTGGGTGGGTCCTCCAGCAGTGATGTGTATTTCACTCAATTAGGTGGGGCTCCAGGTATTAGAGCTTTTGAAACATGTTTTCTATCATTTTTCCAGTTGATAGAATTTTTTTAAACTTTCAAAGTTCGCCTCCCCATTGAAGTCTATTGCGGTTCGCGAACTTTTTCGCGAACCGAACCTTTCGCGGAAGTTCGCGAACAGGGTTCGCGAACCTAAAATCGGAGGTTCGGCCCAACTCTAATTCTGTTACCAACAACTCCTCCTGCTGCTTACATAATGTAATTTATTTAATGTTGTGGTCCCTCTGTCAGGTATCACGGCTTATTCTGCCTCCACTACCTCATCCTGCTACTGCTGCTGAGATAATATAATTTATTTAATTTTGTGGTCCCAACACCAGGTTCCACAGCCTATTCCACTACCAACAACCCCTCTTGCTGCTACTGCTGCTGACATGAAGTAATTTATTTAATTCTGTGGTCCCACCGCCAGGTTCCATGGCCTATTCTTCTACCCCAACTCCTCTTGCTGCTGCTGACATAATGTAATTTATTTAATGCTGTGGTCCCACCATCAGGTTCCACAACCTGTTTGGCTCCCACCATCTCCTCCTACTGCTGTCATAATTTAATTTATTTTATGCTGTGATCCCACTGCCAGGTTCCTGTTATGATCGCTTCTGCAGCGTTTACTGCTGACTGCACTGGTATTGCAAACCAAGCAGTTCTAATGTCATTACATGCATTTGCTTGCATAGTTTGGTTTGCACTTAAACTAGTTGCTGATTCCATCTGCAGTCGCTCTGAAGTTTATGACAGTTTAATATGCTTTTGTGTAAACAAACATTGTCTGCTGCAGTGGAGGGGCGGTCCCTTTCCTGCAGGCTGCATATCATTGTCTGCCTTTTCCTGCTATCAGCCTGTGATTAATTACCATTCACTTGTGTGGGAATCTGCAGGTCTGCTCCCATTGGATGACCTCAGTATAAAGAACTGCTTCCTGCAATGCCTCAGGGGCTATCATAGTCTCAGATTGTATCTGTTACTCTGCTCGTGCCCCACCTCGTTCCTGGTCCGTGTGGACTGCGCTGACTCCTGCGAAGGGGTCAGCGAGTCCTCCTAGTTCTGCTCTTGTTCTAGAAGTTGCTACTTGCTTGTCTTGTGTCATATATTGGTTCATCGCCAATATATACGCATACTTGCGCATTTTGTTATTTTCCTTGTATTCGTGTTACGTTAATATATCAGTGTCGCTGATATATACGTACACGAACTGTTTATTTCCTGTGTTCAGTTAGTCAGTTTTCCAGCACGTTTTGGTAGTTTGCGCGTACCGTGAACACCCGTGCTGAGCTAGTTATCCTGTTCCTGGTTCTGTTTGTGGATTGCGTTCATCTCTGCGAAGAGATAGCGAATCCTTCTGAGTCCTGTTCCCTGTATTACTTCAGTCTTAGTCAGAGTTCCTGCTTATGTCATATATCGGTTCTTTGCCAATATATACATATGTTAGTCAGACGTTACGAATAGTTTCATTGATAGCTGTAATTGTAATACGCTAGGAAAACATACTTATTGTATATTTATCTGTGTTACGTTCATCTATCTCGATCCTGCTATTTCCTGTCTCTCCTGTCCTGTCTTTGTGAGGCACGCCATCGCCGCAACGCATTGGCAGCCTCATTCCAGTCTGTCTGGTTTTGGACGCTTGCTGTCGCTAAGTAATCGCTAGCTAGCAAGCGTTCATTCTGTCTACCTGTCCTGATCTCCTCAGTCCTGGTTTATGCGCTCAGCGCTACCTTGCGCTGAGACGTTATTACGAAAGTGTTTGTGGCTGTTCAGATCTGCACCGGCTCTGTGCACCACAATCTCCTATTGGAGTCAGCCCTCTCCTCCACTAAACTGGGGATATCCTGATCCCTTGTGCTGGTGTGTGTACCTCCTTCACGTCAGCTTATGTGTTGTATGCTGACTGTGGAGATTACACCCCCAAGCTTAACATTATGATAGCCCCATTACCAATCCCCATTGTGGGGGGGGTTCCCAGCAAAAATGACACTGTTTGTTATGGTTCCTGTTCCTTTAAGAAATTTGAGAAGCTCAATTCTGAAACAGAAAATGAGTTTTTTTCTGAATGTGCCAGGTTCCTGGCCAATCCTGAGCTCCAGGCTACTCCTGTTTCAACGTGGGCCCCCCAGCTAGTTTATGTTTTATTTAAGGGAAGATTGTTTCAGTGGGCCTACGATGTCTTGGATCATACCAATTTAAAAGAAAGACCACTGGAATTTCTAGCGTTTGTGATCCATAACTGGCTGCGCAAAACCGATTTGCCTAGCCCTTTTGATAAGCTCCTGGCAGCTTGTCAATCAGCTGCTCCTTCTACTGCCTACAAAAATAATCAGCAAGCAGATAATTGTTCTGATAACTTTTCTTCTGCTAAGGCAGCAGGGTCTAAAGCCAAACGTAAACGCTCCAAAAGAAAAGCGTTACAATCAGCGGAGTCGTTGCCCTTGGCGACTGCGCATCAGATCTGTAACGAGACTCCACCATTAGCAGATAATGAAATTCAGTCACCATTCAGGGGAGTCAAATGGACCTATGAAACTACTAATGAACTTTCATTGCTAGCCAGGGAAAATAAAGGTTCTTGTTTAAATGAATTATCTGAATATGATTATGAAGATATATTACAGAGTATTGAACAGATCAATTTATTCGTGCAGCAAGGGAAATTTGCATACACTACAGTTCAATACTTGCTACAGGTATTGGAGATCCTTAGGAATAAGAAATCGGCCAATCACCTGCTAAATAACCCAATGTATGTTTCTGCCACTAACACATTTGCAAACTATGATCAGCCGGAATGCTCAGCTGTTAAATATGCATGGGATCCTCCATTTGAGAAAGGAGAGATGGAAGCTCTGGTCTATGAATGGAAGAAAGATGCAAGTTCATTTTGTCAGTTTTACAGTGCAAAAAGTGAATTAGTATTGAATGCATGCATTAAGTCTGCTTATAACCTAATAAAAACTGGTGTGTGTGGGTATGACTTTGTGGCTCCATTGATCGATGTGTGGAGAATGATTCTGGACGATTTTTATGCAATTCAATCAGTTGATACCAGGGAAGACACACTGTCAAGTGGAGATTGTTCCACTTCCTCAGTTCCTGAGGACTCGCCTGCTTCAGCACCTTTGGCTGATTCAGCGAGTGATTCTGAGCTCCTTTTGTGTGAAATTGAAGTTCCTGTAATTCCACCCTGTACCATGGATAACTCAGTGTTACTTCCCAGTAAGACAGAAATTACTAATACTTCCTTAATCTTGCCCTGCACAAATTTCTCAGCAGAGGACCCAGAGGTCCTGCTGACTTTCGAGTCCAGCCTAGCCAGTACTCATGACTCTTTGTTTAGTGAAACAGACACCAGAAAAATCTTGCCTGTCTCTGCAAACACTTCTGCAGAAATTACCTGTGTTAATAAAGTTCAACTCCTGTCTGATCCAGCAGATGCCAATAGATGCACTACATCAGTTTCCGAGTTCCAGCAATCCTGTCTAGTAAACTCAGAACCCCAGCATCTGAATTTTCCAATTTTACAAATGAATGGTGATTCAGATGCGCAAACATTGTGTCTTGATCTTCCTGTTTCTACACCTCGCTCTAGTTTCGTGAATAGCTCAGAGCATCTGCTATGTAAACCTGAAATCGCAGAATTATTACCTTGTTCAGAAAATTTTCCAATAAATTTGCCCTGTACCATGAATTGTGCAGTAGATCTCTCCAATGAAACTCAGGTCACAGAATCATTATGCTGTCCAGCAGGTGCTTCCATGGTTTTGCCCTGCAATATGGACTGTTCAGTGATCCTGTCCAGTGAAGCTGTGGTCGCAGAGTCTTATGCTTCACCCAGTACTTTGGATACTTTAAACCCTTTAGCAGAGGAGGCTGAAGCACTGCTTACCTCAGTTGGTGTTGCAGTAATATTCACTTGTCTAGCAGCTGTTTTGGAATTACAGTCTGCTCTAATAAAACTTGATGAATTTCTGCCCAGCGAAGCAGAAGCCATTGAAATATTGTCCTCGTCAGCAAGTGTGTTAGATACCTTGCCCTGTACACAGTCTGATTTAACCAATGTTGTTGAGTCCCTCCCCAGTGTTGTAACAGCCGAGGAACTCCAGCCCTGTCCTCTGAATGTTTCAAAAGTCTTGCCCTGTAACATGGATAATTCTGACTCGCTGGAAAAAATAATAGAAATCTCAGAATTTCAGTCCGGGTTAATGAGTGTTTCTGAAACCCAGCCCTGTATCCTGGAAAATTCTGGTTCTCTGGCCGGTGTGGCAGAAGTTCCAGAGCCCCCTTCCTGTCCAGTGAGTTACTCAGTTTTGCCTAGTTCAGTGGGGATTGCTGCAATATTGACTTGTTTTGCAGCCCTTCATGAGCTCCAATCCAGTGTATTTGATGAGTCTCTGTCTAGTCCAGAAGAAGTTATGGGAACCCTGTCTAGTTCGGTGCATACATCAGAAGATTTGTCCTGTCTTGTAAATGCCCCTGAACATGATTTGTTAATAACTTTGCTGGAATCAGAGACATCTAAGTCTGATCCTGCATTTTTTAGTGAGAATCCAGTAACTGTGAAGTCTAGTCATGATGATTTTTTTTTGCCCAGTCCTGGTTTCGGTCCTACCTTGACTGACTTTGAGGTTTGCAGTTCCTTGACATGCCCAGAAGTCTCTCTTGTGCCGGTGTGCCCAGATGTGCTTCGTATGCCAGAGTGCCCAAGTGTGTCTGTGTTGGCGTGCTCACACGCTTCCCTAGTGGAGACATGTTCTGATGTTGCCGGTTGGCCTGCATGCCCGGAGATGGTTCTGGTCCCTAAAAACCCTGATCTTGATGTTTGTCCTTGTGACCCTGACTCTAGAGTTGCCCTGGGTTCCATAGGGGTTCTTGATGGTTCTCCATGTGAGCCTAAGGGGCGTTCTGACCTGTGGGGATCTCTTTGGAGCTTCCAAGTGTTCTGGGAGATCTCTGAGGAAACTTGTCCTGGTACCTTGGACTGGTTCAACGGTGGGTTTTGTGTTGGTGGGGACAGTTCCGGTGGGCATTGCAAAGGCTTTGGCGTTTTTGGACAGTCCCGGGAAGGCGATGGGTATCGCTCAGAGAGTTTCTGGGGGCTTTTCTCTGGAAGTCGTGGTTCTGATGGGTATCACACTGAGGCTTGTGGTGCTGACGGGCATGGTTCGGTAGGTTCTGGTTCCAATTGGTCTAGTTTTGGTGAGACTGATTCGGGAATTTGGTTTTGTCGGACGGATCCGACCTTCATGAATTTTCAGTCAGATCAGTTTGCTGGATTTCCCACTTCTGATTTTTTGGTTTGGGTGGTTCAGGAGAAATATGTCAGTTTTCATAGGCGTCCAGAGGCCGCGTTTAAGGGAGGGGGTACTGTTATGATCGCTTCTGCAGCGTTTACTGCTGACTGCACTGGTATTGCAAACCAAGCAGTTCTAATGTCATTACATGCATTTGCTTGCATAGTTTGGTTTGCACTTAAACTAGTTGCTGATTCCATCTGCAGTCGCTCTGAAGTTTATGACAGTTTAATATGCTTTTGTGTAAACAAACATTGTCTGCTGCAGTGGAGGGGCGGTCCCTTTCCTGCAGGCTGCATATCATTGTCTGCCTTTTCCTGCTATCAGCCTGTGATTAATTACCATTCACTTGTGTGGGAATCTGCAGGTCTGCTCCCATTGGATGACCTCAGTATAAAGAACTGCTTCCTGCAATGCCTCAGGGGCTATCATAGTCTCAGATTGTATCTGTTACTCTGCTCGTGCCCCACCTCGTTCCTGGTCCGTGTGGACTGCGCTGACTCCTGCGAAGGGGTCAGCGAGTCCTCCTAGTTCTGCTCTTGTTCTAGAAGTTGCTACTTGCTTGTCTTGTGTCATATATTGGTTCATCGCCAATATATACGCATACTTGCGCATTTTGTTATTTTCCTTGTATTCGTGTTACGTTAATATATCAGTGTCGCTGATATATACGTACACGAACTGTTTATTTCCTGTGTTCAGTTAGTCAGTTTTCCAGCACGTTTTGGTAGTTTGCGCGTACCGTGAACACCCGTGCTGAGCTAGTTATCCTGTTCCTGGTTCTGTTTGTGGATTGCGTTCATCTCTGCGAAGAGATAGCGAATCCTTCTGAGTCCTGTTCCCTGTATTACTTCAGTCTTAGTCAGAGTTCCTGCTTATGTCATATATCGGTTCTTTGCCAATATATACATATGTTAGTCAGACGTTACGAATAGTTTCATTGATAGCTGTAATTGTAATACGCTAGGAAAACATACTTATTGTATATTTATCTGTGTTACGTTCATCTATCTCGATCCTGCTATTTCCTGTCTCTCCTGTCCTGTCTTTGTGAGGCACGCCATCGCCGCAACGCATTGGCAGCCTCATTCCAGTCTGTCTGGTTTTGGACGCTTGCTGTCGCTAAGTAATCGCTAGCTAGCAAGCGTTCATTCTGTCTACCTGTCCTGATCTCCTCAGTCCTGGTTTATGCGCTCAGCGCTACCTTGCGCTGAGACGTTATTACGAAAGTGTTTGTGGCTGTTCAGATCTGCACCGGCTCTGTGCACCACAATCTCCTATTGGAGTCAGCCCTCTCCTCCACTAAACTGGGGATATCCTGATCCCTTGTGCTGGTGTGTGTACCTCCTTCACGTCAGCTTATGTGTTGTATGCTGACTGTGGAGATTACACCCCCAAGCTTAACATTATGATAGCCCCATTACCAATCCCCATTGTGGGGGGGGTTCCCAGCAAAAATGACACTGTTTGTTATGGTTCCTGTTCCTTTAAGAAATTTGAGAAGCTCAATTCTGAAACAGAAAATGAGTTTTTTTCTGAATGTGCCAGGTTCCTGGCCAATCCTGAGCTCCAGGCTACTCCTGTTTCAACGTGGGCCCCCCAGCTAGTTTATGTTTTATTTAAGGGAAGATTGTTTCAGTGGGCCTACGATGTCTTGGATCATACCAATTTAAAAGAAAGACCACTGGAATTTCTAGCGTTTGTGATCCATAACTGGCTGCGCAAAACCGATTTGCCTAGCCCTTTTGATAAGCTCCTGGCAGCTTGTCAATCAGCTGCTCCTTCTACTGCCTACAAAAATAATCAGCAAGCAGATAATTGTTCTGATAACTTTTCTTCTGCTAAGGCAGCAGGGTCTAAAGCCAAACGTAAACGCTCCAAAAGAAAAGCGTTACAATCAGCGGAGTCGTTGCCCTTGGCGACTGCGCATCAGATCTGTAACGAGACTCCACCATTAGCAGATAATGAAATTCAGTCACCATTCAGGGGAGTCAAATGGACCTATGAAACTACTAATGAACTTTCATTGCTAGCCAGGGAAAATAAAGGTTCTTGTTTAAATGAATTATCTGAATATGATTATGAAGATATATTACAGAGTATTGAACAGATCAATTTATTCGTGCAGCAAGGGAAATTTGCATACACTACAGTTCAATACTTGCTACAGGTATTGGAGATCCTTAGGAATAAGAAATCGGCCAATCACCTGCTAAATAACCCAATGTATGTTTCTGCCACTAACACATTTGCAAACTATGATCAGCCGGAATGCTCAGCTGTTAAATATGCATGGGATCCTCCATTTGAGAAAGGAGAGATGGAAGCTCTGGTCTATGAATGGAAGAAAGATGCAAGTTCATTTTGTCAGTTTTACAGTGCAAAAAGTGAATTAGTATTGAATGCATGCATTAAGTCTGCTTATAACCTAATAAAAACTGGTGTGTGTGGGTATGACTTTGTGGCTCCATTGATCGATGTGTGGAGAATGATTCTGGACGATTTTTATGCAATTCAATCAGTTGATACCAGGGAAGACACACTGTCAAGTGGAGATTGTTCCACTTCCTCAGTTCCTGAGGACTCGCCTGCTTCAGCACCTTTGGCTGATTCAGCGAGTGATTCTGAGCTCCTTTTGTGTGAAATTGAAGTTCCTGTAATTCCACCCTGTACCATGGATAACTCAGTGTTACTTCCCAGTAAGACAGAAATTACTAATACTTCCTTAATCTTGCCCTGCACAAATTTCTCAGCAGAGGACCCAGAGGTCCTGCTGACTTTCGAGTCCAGCCTAGCCAGTACTCATGACTCTTTGTTTAGTGAAACAGACACCAGAAAAATCTTGCCTGTCTCTGCAAACACTTCTGCAGAAATTACCTGTGTTAATAAAGTTCAACTCCTGTCTGATCCAGCAGATGCCAATAGATGCACTACATCAGTTTCCGAGTTCCAGCAATCCTGTCTAGTAAACTCAGAACCCCAGCATCTGAATTTTCCAATTTTACAAATGAATGGTGATTCAGATGCGCAAACATTGTGTCTTGATCTTCCTGTTTCTACACCTCGCTCTAGTTTCGTGAATAGCTCAGAGCATCTGCTATGTAAACCTGAAATCGCAGAATTATTACCTTGTTCAGAAAATTTTCCAATAAATTTGCCCTGTACCATGAATTGTGCAGTAGATCTCTCCAATGAAACTCAGGTCACAGAATCATTATGCTGTCCAGCAGGTGCTTCCATGGTTTTGCCCTGCAATATGGACTGTTCAGTGATCCTGTCCAGTGAAGCTGTGGTCGCAGAGTCTTATGCTTCACCCAGTACTTTGGATACTTTAAACCCTTTAGCAGAGGAGGCTGAAGCACTGCTTACCTCAGTTGGTGTTGCAGTAATATTCACTTGTCTAGCAGCTGTTTTGGAATTACAGTCTGCTCTAATAAAACTTGATGAATTTCTGCCCAGCGAAGCAGAAGCCATTGAAATATTGTCCTCGTCAGCAAGTGTGTTAGATACCTTGCCCTGTACACAGTCTGATTTAACCAATGTTGTTGAGTCCCTCCCCAGTGTTGTAACAGCCGAGGAACTCCAGCCCTGTCCTCTGAATGTTTCAAAAGTCTTGCCCTGTAACATGGATAATTCTGACTCGCTGGAAAAAATAATAGAAATCTCAGAATTTCAGTCCGGGTTAATGAGTGTTTCTGAAACCCAGCCCTGTATCCTGGAAAATTCTGGTTCTCTGGCCGGTGTGGCAGAAGTTCCAGAGCCCCCTTCCTGTCCAGTGAGTTACTCAGTTTTGCCTAGTTCAGTGGGGATTGCTGCAATATTGACTTGTTTTGCAGCCCTTCATGAGCTCCAATCCAGTGTATTTGATGAGTCTCTGTCTAGTCCAGAAGAAGTTATGGGAACCCTGTCTAGTTCGGTGCATACATCAGAAGATTTGTCCTGTCTTGTAAATGCCCCTGAACATGATTTGTTAATAACTTTGCTGGAATCAGAGACATCTAAGTCTAATCCTGCATTTTTTAGTGAGAATCCAGTAACTGTGAAGTCTAGTCATGATGATTTTTTTTTGCCCAGTCCTGGTTTCGGTCCTACCTTGACTGACTTTGAGGTTTGCAGTTCCTTGACATGCCCAGAAGTCTCTCTTGTGCCGGTGTGCCCAGATGTGCTTCGTATGCCAGAGTGCCCAAGTGTGTCTGTGTTGGCGTGCTCACACGCTTCCCTAGTGGAGACATGTTCTGATGTTGCCGGTTGGCCTGCATGCCCGGAGATGGTTCTGGTCCCTAAAAACCCTGATCTTGATGTTTGTCCTTGTGACCCTGACTCTAGAGTTGCCCTGGGTTCCATAGGGGTTCTTGATGGTTCTCCATGTGAGCCTAAGGGGCGTTCTGACCTGTGGGGATCTCTTTGGAGCTTCCAAGTGTTCTGGGAGATCTCTGAGGAAACTTGTCCTGGTACCTTGGACTGGTTCAACGGTGGGTTTTGTGTTGGTGGGGACAGTTCCGGTGGGCATTGCAAAGGCTTTGGCGTTTTTGGACAGTCCCGGGAAGGCGATGGGTATCGCTCAGAGAGTTTCTGGGGGCTTTTCTCTGGAAGTCGTGGTTCTGATGGGTATCACACTGAGGCTTGTGGTGCTGACGGGCATGGTTCGGTAGGTTCTGGTTCCAATTGGTCTAGTTTTGGTGAGACTGATTCGGGAATTTGGTTTTGTCGGACGGATCCGACCTTCATGAATTTTCAGTCAGATCAGTTTGCTGGATTTCCCACTTCTGATTTTTTGGTTTGGGTGGTTCAGGAGAAATATGTCAGTTTTCATAGGCGTCCAGAGGCCGCGTTTAAGGGAGGGGGTACTGTTATGATCGCTTCTGCAGCGTTTACTGCTGACTGCACTGGTATTGCAAACCAAGCAGTTCTAATGTCATTACATGCATTTGCTTGCATAGTTTGGTTTGCACTTAAACTAGTTGCTGATTCCATCTGCAGTCGCTCTGAAGTTTATGACAGTTTAATATGCTTTTGTGTAAACAAACATTGTCTGCTGCAGTGGAGGGGCGGTCCCTTTCCTGCAGGCTGCATATCATTGTCTGCCTTTTCCTGCTATCAGCCTGTGATTAATTACCATTCACTTGTGTGGGAATCTGCAGGTCTGCTCCCATTGGATGACCTCAGTATAAAGAACTGCTTCCTGCAATGCCTCAGGGGCTATCATAGTCTCAGATTGTATCTGTTACTCTGCTCGTGCCCCACCTCGTTCCTGGTCCGTGTGGACTGCGCTGACTCCTGCGAAGGGGTCAGCGAGTCCTCCTAGTTCTGCTCTTGTTCTAGAAGTTGCTACTTGCTTGTCTTGTGTCATATATTGGTTCATCGCCAATATATACGCATACTTGCGCATTTTGTTATTTTCCTTGTATTCGTGTTACGTTAATATATCAGTGTCGCTGATATATACGTACACGAACTGTTTATTTCCTGTGTTCAGTTAGTCAGTTTTCCAGCACGTTTTGGTAGTTTGCGCGTACCGTGAACACCCGTGCTGAGCTAGTTATCCTGTTCCTGGTTCTGTTTGTGGATTGCGTTCATCTCTGCGAAGAGATAGCGAATCCTTCTGAGTCCTGTTCCCTGTATTACTTCAGTCTTAGTCAGAGTTCCTGCTTATGTCATATATCGGTTCTTTGCCAATATATACATATGTTAGTCAGACGTTACGAATAGTTTCATTGATAGCTGTAATTGTAATACGCTAGGAAAACATACTTATTGTATATTTATCTGTGTTACGTTCATCTATCTCGATCCTGCTATTTCCTGTCTCTCCTGTCCTGTCTTTGTGAGGCACGCCATCGCCGCAACGCATTGGCAGCCTCATTCCAGTCTGTCTGGTTTTGGACGCTTGCTGTCGCTAAGTAATCGCTAGCTAGCAAGCGTTCATTCTGTCTACCTGTCCTGATCTCCTCAGTCCTGGTTTATGCGCTCAGCGCTACCTTGCGCTGAGACGTTATTACGAAAGTGTTTGTGGCTGTTCAGATCTGCACCGGCTCTGTGCACCACAATCTCCTATTGGAGTCAGCCCTCTCCTCCACTAAACTGGGGATATCCTGATCCCTTGTGCTGGTGTGTGTACCTCCTTCACGTCAGCTTATGTGTTGTATGCTGACTGTGGAGATTACACCCCCAAGCTTAACAGTTCCACAGCTTATTCTGCACCAACAACTCGTCCTGCTGTTGTTATAATGTAATTTAAATAATGGTGTGGTCCCACCAGCCACCACTAAGTTCCATGACCTATTCTGCTACCTTATGAGTTTCCCTAAGCAACTTGTCTTGAGGAGGTCTCCTGCCAACGTTTCATGCCAAAGAGAAGAAGAAGAGTTTATCATGATCAAGAAGCGGGTGTGCTCCTGCCAAAGTTACATGCCAAAGAGAAGAATAAGAGTTTGTCACCATTGAGAAGCTGGTGCACTCCTGCCAGTATTATATGCCAATCAAGAAGTGGGTTGTAAGGCTTGGTGGTGTATTCTCCACAGCCAGCATGCAACGCATGAGCTGGCGTGGAGGAGGTACACACACCAGCACAAGGAAACAGGCTATCCCTAGTATAGTGGAGGGGAGGACTGACTCCAATAGGAGATTGTGGCGCACAGAGCCGGTGCAGATCTGACAGCCACAAACAATGCTTTCGTTATAACGTCTCAGCGCAAAGTAGCGCTGAGCGCATAAATCAGAACTGAGGAGATCAGGACAGGTAGACAGAATGAACGCTTGCTAGCTAGCGGCTACTTAGCGACAGCAAGCGTCCAAAACAAGACAGACTGGAATGAGGCAGCCAATGCGATTGCAGCGATGGCGTGCCTCACAAAGACAGGACAGGATAGTCAGGAAATAGCAGAATCAAGATAGATGAACGTAACACAGACAAATATACAATAAGTATGTTTTCCTAGCGTATTACAATTACAGCTATCAATGAAACTATTTGTAACGTCTGACTAACATATGTATATATCGGCAATGAACCGATATATGACATAAGCAGGAACGCTGACTAGGACTGGAGTAATACAGGGAACAGGACTCAGAAGGATTCGCTATCTCTTCGCAGAGATGAACGCAATCCACAAACAGTAACAGAACAGGATTCAGAAGGATTCGTTATCTCTTTGCAGAGATGAACGCAATCCACAAACGGTAACAGGACAGGATTCAGAAGGATTCGTTATCTCCTCGCAGAGATGAACGCAATCCACAAACGGTAACAGAACAGGATTCAGAAGGATTCGTTATCTCCTCGCAGAGATGAACGCAATCCACAAACAGAACCAGGAGCAGGGTAACTACCTCAGCACGGGTGGTCATGGTACGTGCAACCTACCAAAACGTGCTGGAAAGCTGACTAACTGCACACAGGATATAAACAGTTCGTGTACGTATACATCAGCGACACTGATGTATCAACGTAACACGAATACAAGGAAAATAATAAACGTGCTGGTATGCATATATATTGGCAATGAACCAATATATGATGCAAAGACCAGCAAAGTATCTTTAGAACAAGAAACACGATCGAGGGCTGAAGCGACAGCAAGACAGGCTTAAACTGAAGCTATGAAAACCCAAGGAAACCCTGCAGGAAGCAGATCTTTATACTGAGGTCATCCAATGGGAGCAGACATGCAGATTCCCACACAGGTGAATGATAATCAGTCACAAGCTGACAGCAGGGAAAGACAGACAAAGCTATGCAGCTTGCATGGAAAGACATCAGAACTGCCTGAGCTGCAGCACTACTACTTCCAGCAACACCTGCTGCAGCAGCGATCATTACAGTACCCCTGCCCTTAAAAGCGGATTCCAGACGCTTTTCAAAACTGAAATTCCCAACAAAACAGTCTGACTGATAATTCATGATGACCGGGACAGCCCGGCAAGACCGAATTCCAGAATCAGTCCCCACAAGACTGGACCCATCAGAACCAGAACCTACAGAACCATGCCCATCAGTACTACAAGCCCCAGTGTGACACCCATCAGAACCATGATTTCCAGAAGAAAGCCCTCCGAAACTCCCTGAGCGATACCCACCGCCTTCCAGGAACCGTTCAGAAACGCCAAAGCCTTTGCAATGCCCACCGGGACTGTCTTTACCAACACAAAACCCACTGTTGAACCAGTCCAAGGCACCAGGACAAGTTTTCTCAGAGACCTCCCAGAACACCTTGAAGCTCCAAAGAGATCCCCATAGGTCAGAACGCCCCTTAGGCTCACATGGAGAACTATCAAGAACCCCTATGGAACCTAGGGCAATTCCCGAGTCAGGGCCACAAGGACAAACATCAAGATCAGGGCTTTCAGGGACCAGAACCATCTCTGGGCATGCAGGCAGACTGGCAACATCAGAACATGTTCCCACTAAGGAAGCATCAGAGCACGCTAACACCTTAGACACACTTGGGCATTCTGGCCCACAAAGAACATCTGGGCACACTGGCACAAGAGAAACCTCTGGGCATGTCAAGGAACTGTGAGCCTCAGGGTCAGCCAAGACAGGACCAAAACCAGGACTGGCCAAAAAAAAATCATCATGACTAGACTTCGCAACTACTGGACTTTTACACGAGAATGCAGGATCAGACTTAGATGTCGCTGATTCCAGCAAAGTCAGTAACAAATCAGATTCAGGGGCACTAACAAGACAGGACAAATCTTATGATGTATGCACTGAACCAGATAGGGACTCCACAACTACCTCTGGACTGGACAGAGACTCATCTAATACACTGGATTGGAGCTCATGAGGCGCTGCAGAACAAGTCAGTATTGCAGCAGCCCCCACTGGACTAGGCAAAACTGAGGAATTCCCTGGACAGGAAGGGGACTCTGGAACCTCTGCCACAGCGGCCAGAGAACCAGAATCTTTCAGGATACAGGGCTGGGTTTCAGGAACACTCATCAGACCGGACTGAAACTCTGAGATTTCTATTATTTTGACCAGAGAATCAGAATTATCCATGTTACAGGGCAAGACTTCTGAAACATTCAGAGGACAGGGCTGGAGTTCCTCGGCTGTTACAACACTGGAGAGGGACTCAACAACATTGGTTAAATCAGACTGTGTACAGGGCAAGGTATCTAACACACTTGCTGACGAGGACAATATTTCAATGGCTTCTGCTTTGCTGGGCAGAAATTCATCAAGTTTTATTAGAGCAGACTGTAATTCCAAAACAGCTGCTAGACAAGTGAATATTACTGCAACACCAACTGAGGTAAGCAGTGCCTCAGACTCCTCTGCTAGAGGGTTTGAAGTATCCAAAGTACTGGGTGAAGCATAAGACTCTGCGACCACAGCTTCACTGGACAGGATCACTGAACAGTCCATATTGCAGGGCAAAACCATGGAAGCACCTGCTGGACAGCATAAGGATTCTGTGACCTGAGCTTCATAGGAGAGATCTATTGCACAATTCATGGTACAGGGCAAATTTACTGGAATATTTTCTGAACAAGGTAATAATTCTGCGATTTCAGGTTCACATAGCAGATGCTCTGAGCTATTCATGAAACTAGAGCGAGGTGTAGAAACAGGAAGATCAAGACACAATGTTTGCGCATCTGAATCACCATTCATTTGTAAAATTGGAAAATTCAGATGCTGGGGTTCTGAGGTTTCTAGACAGGATTGCTGGGACTCGGAAACTGATGTAGTGCATCTATTGGCATCTGCTGGATCAGACAGGAGTTGAACTTTATTAACACAGGTAATTTCTGCAGAAGTGTTTGCAGAGGCAGGCAAGATTTTTCTGGTGTCTGTTTCACTGAACAAAGAGTCATGAGTACTGGCTAGGCTGGACTCGGAAGTCAGCAGGACCTCTGGATTCTCTGCTGAGAAATTTGCGCAGGGCAAGGTTAAGAATGTATCAGTGGCTTCTGTTTTACTGGTAAGTAACACTGAGTTATCCATGGTACAGGGTGGAATTGCAGGAACTTCAATTTCACACAAAAAGAGCTCCGAATCACCTGCTGAATCAGCCAAAGGTGCTGAAGCAGGCGGGTCAGAACGCCAAATTTGCGAATTCGGAGTCACATAAAAATCATCCAAAATCAGTTCCCACACATCAATCAATGGAGCCACAAAGTCATACCCACACACACCAGTTTTTATTAGGTTATAGGCAGACTTAATGCATGCATTCAATACTAATTCACTTTTTGCACTGTAAAATTGACAAAATGAACTTGAATCATTCTTCCATTCATTGACCAGAGCTTCCATCTCTCCTTTCTCAAATGGAGGATTCCAAGCATACTTAACAGGCAGATCATGGTTTGCAGATATGATTGTAGCAGGGACATATATTGGGTTAATTAGCAGGTGATTGGCAGATTCCTTATTCCTAAGAATCTCCAATACCTGTAGCAAGTGCTGAACTGTAGTGTATGCAAACTTTCCTTGCTTCACAAATAAGTTGATTTGTTCAATACTCTGTAATATCTCCTCATAATCATACTCAGATAATTCTTTTAAACAAAAATCTTTATTTTCCCTAGCCAGGGAGGAAAGTTCATTAGTAGTTTCATAAGTCCATTTAACTCCCCTGAAAGACAATTGCATTTCATTATTTGTTAATGGCAGAATCTCATTATAGGTCTCAGTCGCTAAGGATAATGACTCTGCAGATCGGACACGTTTCTTAGAACGTTTGCGTTTTGCCTTAGACCCTGCTGTTTTTGGTGATTTATTCAAGGCTGCAGGAAAATTATCAGTAACACTTTCTGCTTGCTGAACATTTTTGCAAGCAATTGAAGGAGTAGCTGATTGGCCTGCTGCCAGGAGTTCATTAAGAGGAAAAGGCAATGGATCTATGCGCAACCAGTTATGGATCACAAACGCTAGAAATTCCAGCGGTCTCTCTTTCAAATCGGAATGATTGAGAACATCAAATGCCCACTGGAATAATTCCCCTTTAAACAAAATATAACTTAGTTGGAGTGCCCAGGTTGAAACAGGAGTCGCTTGGAGATCAGGATTGGCCAGGAACCTGGCACATTCAGAGAAAAACTCATTTTCTGTTTCAGAGCTAAGTTCTTCAAATTTCTTAAAGGAACAGGAACCATAATTAACAGTGTCATACTTTCTGGGAATCCCCCCCACAATGGGGATTGGTAATGGGGTTTTCATAATGTAAGGCTTGGTGGTGTATTCTCCACAGCCAGCATGCAACGCATGAGCTGGCGTGGAGGAGGTACACACACCAGCACAAGGAAACAGGCTATCCCTAGTATAGTGGAGGGGAGGACTGACTCCAATAGGAGATTGTGGCGCACAGAGCCGGTGCAGATCTGACAGCCACAAACAATGCTTTCGTTATAACGTCTCAGCGCAAAGTAGCGCTGAGCGCATAAATCAGAACTGAGGAGATCAGGACAGGTAGACAGAATGAACGCTTGCTAGCTAGCGGCTACTTAGCGACAGCAAGCGTCCAAAACAAGACAGACTGGAATGAGGCAGCCAATGCGATTGCAGCGATGGCGTGCCTCACAAAGACAGGACAGGATAGTCAGGAAATAGCAGGATCAAGATAGATGAACGTAACACAGACAAATATACAATAAGTATGTTTTCCTAGCGTATTACAATTACAGCTATCAATGAAACTATTTGTAACGTCTGACTAACATATGTATATATCGGCAATGAACCGATATATGACATAAGCAGGAACGCTGACTAGGACTGGAGTAATACAGGGAACAGGACTCAGAAGGATTCGCTATCTCTTCGCAGAGATGAACGCAATCCACAAACGGTAACAGAACAGGATTCAGAAGGATTCGTTATCTCTTCGCAGAGATGAACGCAATCCACAAACAGTAACAGAACAGGATTCAGAAGGATTCGTTATCTCTTCGCAGAGATGAACGCAATCCACAAACGGTAACAGGACAGGATTCAGAAGGATTCGTTATCTCCTCGCAGAGATGAACGCAATCCACAAACGGTAACAGAACAGGATTCAGAAGGATTCGTTATCTCCTCGCAGAGATGAACGCAATCCACAAACAGAACCAGGAGCAGGGTAACTACCTCAGCACGGGTGGTCACGGTACGTGCAACCTACCAAAACGTGCTGGAAAGCTGACTAACTGCACACAGGATATAAAACAGTTCGTGTACGTATACATCAGCGACACTGATGTATCAACGTAACACGAATACAAGGAAAATAATAAACGTGCTGGTATGCATATATATTGGCAATGAACCAATATATGATGCAAAGACCAGCAAAGTATCTTTAGAACAAGAAACACGATCGAGGGCTGAAGCGACAGCAAGACAGGCTTAAGCTGAAGCTATGAAAACCCAAGGAAACCCTGCAGGAAGCAGATCTTTATACTGAGGTCATCCAATGGGAGCAGACATGCAGATTCCCACACAGGTGAATGATAATCAGTCACAAGCTGACAGCAGGGAAAGACAGACAAAGCTATGCAGCTTGCATGGAAAGACATCAGAACTGCCTGAGCTGCAGCACTACTACTTCCAGCAACACCTGCTGCAGCAGCGATCATTACATGGGTGCACTCCTGCAAACGGTACATGCCAAAGTGAAGAGTTTGTCGCAATCAAGAAGGGGGGCACTTCTGCCAATTTTACATGACAAAGACAAGAAGAAGAGTTCATTGTAATCAAGAAGCAGGTGTGCTCCTGCCAACATTACATGCCAAAGAGAAGAAGTTTGCCATGATCAACTTGGGGGGCTTTTGCCACATTGAAAGATGTGCATTTATGTATATGTACACACATATTTCAAGACATCCATACGTATGATGTACTGTAAATATGTACAGATAGATTATGGTTATGGACACATACATAAAAATATATATATATATTATATATAAACTACAGAAATATATATACACATACACAGCATATGTTTAACCACTTCAGCCTTCAGTCGTTTTTCACCTCATGCATCCGAGCAGTTTTCACTTCTTATTCATTCACCAATAACTTTATCACTAATTATCACAATGAATTGATCTATATCTTATTTTTTCCGCCACCAATTAGGCTTTCTTTGGGTGGTACATTTTGCTAAGAATTATTCTTTTATAAATGCATTTTAACAGGAATATTGTCTCACGCCGCTACATGTAGCCTAATTACCTATGGAGGCAGTCTACGGCCCACAACTGATGCTTTGACTTGACTGTAAATGCATTTAAAGCTAATCCTTTCTATTTTAACATTAAAACTAAAAATAGCTGTGGTTCTGGGGTTGTGAATTTAGTTGAATATTTATACCTGTAATTTCACATCTAGTAAATATACAAGTTCTTATGATTGAAAATGGTTTATTGATAAAATACTGATGCAGTAAATTCTGAGAATGATATGCACTGCAGAGAATACATTGATTTATTTATGTAGCATCCAGGAGAGTGTGACTGTGAATTTTATCCCGTATTTGTTTCTTTGCTATTTGCAAGGAACTTGCATCAAGCCTGGGAAGGTAAGCATACGTCTCCCTTTAGAAATATATATTTTACCCGTGGGGGTTGTCTGGGTAGCTTTTAACCTGTTCTGTAAATATCTGATATGTCCCCAGCAAATACACAAAGTTTTTTTTTTCATTTATTTTTCATTATAGATATGAATGTGGAAAGACTTACTTTATATTCCCCAGCAACTTTAGTGCCGACATGAAAACAGCACTCCAGGGATCAGTACACCCTCAGTTTGCAGGTGAGGACAGAGCTTAGCCAAGATCATTTTATCCACAGAAACATATGCTAGCAGTATGGATGCTTTGCTTGTCTTTCCAGTCTATTAAAGGGCCACTATCATGAAAAAAGTAGGCTGTTAAAATCTGACAGAACCAACAGGTTTTGGGCCAGTCCATCTCTTCATGGGGGATTCTCAGGGTTTTCTTTGTTTTCAACAACATTTCCTGAACACGGGTTGCAAAGTCTAACTGCCTACATAGTGTGAAAGTGAGTAGGGAGGCTAGCGCTTTTTGATGTGCACTGGCCCTGAATTATGATGGGTAGGAAAAGCTTTTTTTTCATTTTGGATGATCTAGGTACATTTGGATTTTTTTGAGGATTGGGAGCCAGTGCTGGTTTTTGAAAATACAATTTCTCGACACTGCACAGCTGGACTATGCAAAGCAATTTTCAGGGGTAATTTTAGTGTTTTTCTACTGTTTCTATAGTTTAAGAGCTCACCTATGCAATTCAAATAATTCTTAGTTTGTTGGCTCTTATATGACTTAGACGTGGTAAGATTGTCCAGAGGTTTCCTATGTCCTCTTCAACCCCACTTACTGGGATCTTCGCAGCCATGCTCCTCTCCATGTATGAGAGAGTTTGTAGCTCCTTAAAATGAACCTCCAGACTAAAAATCTAAGGCTTTGTGTTTCTTTAACAGTGTCACAGCATCAAAACTTTGTTTTTCTTACCCAAGCTGCATTTTTAGCTGCACACAAGCTAAGCTCCGCCCCATCAAAGAAATCTGCCCGGGCATTTTTCCCCTGATGCTGTGCAAAGCATGATGGGATTTCTGATGTTGTTGTTGTTCTTGTTGCCTAGCATGCGCAGCTGGGAGGAGTGATCAGGACACAGGACAGTTGGAACTGTGTCTCATGCTCCCTGTCACCTGCTTTCAACCAAAAAGATGGCTGCCCCCATGAAATCACAAACATTGTTCTTTTAAAACAGGGTGGGTAAGAGATTATATTACCTATCTATTTTAGTTAACATAACTAATGTTACTTAATGACAGTATGTTTGTTTAGGCTGAAGTTGCTCTTTAAATGGCTGGTTAGATGAATATACAGATGTGTGTTTCCACTTATTTAAAGGTTAAGAATGCCAGTTGCTCCCTGTCCAAATTTCAAGTTGTACAGTATGCATGAATTGTCTGCTTGCATGCCTGTATGTTGATATGAGTGGACCAATCCTAAGGAGGACTGGCGGGTTGGTTTAGTTTGAGAATGCTGCAAAATTTTTGAAGAACTAAGATCCTCCATTTTATTTGGCAGTTTTTTGTTGCTGTGTGTTGTGCATTGCTGCAAGCACAAGGTTTGAGTGCAAGGGTTAATATTGATTTGCCGTGTATGATCACGGACATGCTGAGCATGTGCAAGTATGGTTGTGCATGCACAGTAGCATGAAGTCGCTCATGAACATGCAGATTTGGCTTACTGCATAGATGTGGCCATACTTACGCATGCACAGGACGCCTGCAATTGTACGAATGTTTTTTTCCTTCTTTTTCAATACAAGTTTACTTTAATTCTCCCTTCCCCATTAACTATTGCTCCTTCCTTTCCTGAAACTGACCCAACCTCACTCTTTACCATTTAGATCTTCATGATAAAGACAACTTTACTGATAAATAACTCTTATTGTCCCCCTCATTGTTAATTTTTTTCCTGATGCCTAGCCTTTACTTTTTAAAATTAATGTGAATCCCCCTCTACCCGGTCAGCTAACGCAAATAAATACTCACCTTTTTTTTTTACCCATTTTAGCCTTAGCCCAATCAATACTTCCACCAGAATCTTTTTGGTTTCAATATTGATTGCCCAGCATCTATATCTAAAATAAAATGCTGAACACTGCAGTGTAAGGGCCCTTTTACACTTAATTAGTTGCTCTCAGTTATAACTGAAAGAAAACTGATTTTCAAAGTAATGCCCATGTTTTCCTATGGCACCTTTCACACTTAACACGTTTTAACTGAAATCTTTTTACAATGCACTGTTATGGAAAAAGCACCTACTAACGTGTACTAACGCATACTAACGCACACTAACGCACACCAACTGATTAAGTGTAAATGGGCCCTAAGGGTTCACACGGGGGTTTTGCGGTGTTTGACGCAGCATTTCAGACACAGCATTTTTTGGGATCTACCACCATCCCCTTCAAGTGAATGGGAGCGTTTAGAGCTGGCTTTTGTAGGCTTCCATAAAAGCCTGGTGGTAGATCCCAGTATCTCGTCTCAAATGCAACATGTTGCTTTCAGAGGCGGTAAACGCTGGGAAACAATTGCAGAGACCCGAACTGCTAGCCTTGAAGGCTTCCCAAAAGCCTTCAGAAGCTAGTGTCTAAATGCTGGCATTTGAACATGGCGCCGAGTGAAAGCTCAGCAGAAGCCCTTGTGAACCAGTCCTAATACGCAATCCTCCTACACAGAGACACCCTGCTTTGATTTGAGCTTTCCTACCCATTTTCCTTAGTTTTCTTACTACAGTTACCATCTGTATGGGTAGCCTAAATCTTAACCCGTTAATCCCACAAATAGCATGAAAATTGCAATTGGCCACGTTGATGTTATTGCGGAGTGTTGCTGTATTTCCTTACAACAGAAGGTCTCCTGGTCATCTCCTCCCTCCCTTTCCACAGCACAATACATGCGTGTGCACAGCCTATTATCTAATGTCTGTACCCAGATTTACAACTAACCTTACACTCAAATCCATTAACTGGTAACACAAGTGGTAGGTGGGGGAGTTATTTAAAAGTGACACATTGCTCTGCATAGGTTAAC
The DNA here is from genome assembly GCF_040937935.1 of Hyperolius riggenbachi. NCBI lineage: Eukaryota > Metazoa > Chordata > Amphibia > Anura > Hyperoliidae > Hyperolius > Hyperolius riggenbachi. The sequence goes on from NC_090646.1 coordinate 553,374,362, forward strand.
ACAATTTAAAGCAAAGGTATTTGTAATTTTTACGAATCTCGACATCTGTGTGAACTGCATTCCTGTGATAGTCATTTTAATTGTAATATCTTTGAAACCTTGTGCTGAAAGCAAATCTATCGCATATAAAGCTTAATCAAATAAAGGTATGTACAAACTAGTGGGCATGATAGTAAAATTATTATTGTAATTATTATTGATTTTTTAAGAGACAACATATTCCGTGGTGCTGTACAAAGTAAGAAACAAACAAGGGGCACATAACAGTACAGACGAAGATATACACTATATACAAAATACAGAATCAATACAAAATACAGAACTGTTAATAACAGTGACAAACAGTGACTACTCCAGTCTAGTTTACAATGTAAAAATCAATAAGAAGCATATCTAGTTTAACCTACATTGGAAGATAATAGTGATACTGACCATGGTAATGTCACCGGTCACCAATGTTGCACATCAGCACTTTCGCCATCAGTTATCCTCTCTCTTTCAGCATTTTATATGTGTAGCCACCCACAAAAGGGAAGCCTGGGGAAACATCTGAGACTCTTATCAGAAATAAAATATACTAAAAACACAACAATTAAATATCAGGCATTTATTTCCGTTTGCTTGTAATTTACAGAAACAAATGGAATTGTCCATTTTACTATTTCCTTACGCAATATAATTTATCCTGTTTAGTATGCTGGATGTCATAATCAGTAGCTTTTATGGCTCGAAAACAATATAATTATTATGATCTTGTCTAGCTGTCATATTATATTGGGGATTACAGTAATCTGTGTCTGTAACAAGAGCACTTCATATGCCACATACGGATGTAGCCAGATTCTTTTTAGAAAATCAAGAATGTGTAATGCCAAACTATCTAATTACAGTATGATGCAGCAAACTAGAAGGTGCAGCTGCAGTTGAATCCTAACATCTGTAGATTTAATTTGTACATAGATGTAACGTTTGCAGTATGATGTGTATTATTATTATTATTTAGTATTTATATAGCGCCAACATCTTCTGCAACACTGAACAGAGTACATAGTCATGTCACTTAACTGTCCCTCAGAGGTGCTCACAATCTAATCCCTACCATAATGGCATGCCGATGTATGTATTATGTAGTGTATGTATTGGAGTCAAGTGCCAATTTAGGCAGAAGCTAATTAACCTATCTGTATGTTTTTGGGATGTGGGAGGCAGTGCAGTTTCTAGGTTAAAATGCACGCAGGGCGAGAGTGTAAAAATTGCGCCCCCCCCCGAGCAAGGTATGGGTGCCCGCAGTATAGGTTAGCCAGGTCTAGTTGCACTTAGTATAGGTCCCCCCAGTATAGGTAGCCAAGAATAGGTACCCCAGTATAGGTAGCCAGGCATAGGTGAGCCAGTATAGTTGCCCCCGCTATAGGTTAGCCAGGTAGGTGCCTCCAGTATAGGTAGCCAGTATAGTTGCCCCCAGTATAGGTTAGATAGGCAGGCGCCCCCGGTATAAGTTAGATAGGTAGGTGCCCCAGTACAGGTTAGCTAGGTGGGTGCCTCTAATATAGGTAGCCAGAATAGTTGCCCCAGCATAGGTTAGATAGGTAGGTGCCCCCAGTATAGGTTATTTAGGTAGGTGCCTGCAATATAGGTAGCCAGTATAGTTGCCACCTGTATAGGCTAGCTAGGTAGGTGCCCCCAAAACAGGTTAGATAAGTGCCCACAGTATAGGTTAGATAGGTAGATGCCCCCACTGTAGGTTAGATTAGGTAGCTGCCCCCCAGTGTAGGTTAGATAGGTAGCTGCCCCCCAGTGTAGGTTAGATTAAGTAGGTGCCCCCCAGTGTAGGTTAGATAGGTAGCTGCCCCCCAGCGTAGGTTAGATTAGGTAGCTGCCCCCCCAGTATAGGTTAGATAGGTAGCTGCCCCCCAGTATAGGTTAGATAGGTAGCTGCCGCCCTGTGTAGGTTAGATTAGGTAGGTGCCCCCCAGTATAGGTTAGATAGGTAGTTGCCCCCCAGCGTAGGTTAGATTAGGTAGCTGCCCCCAGTATAGATTAGATAGGTAGCTGCCCCCCAGTGTAGGTTAAACAGGTAGCTACCCCCAGTGTAGGTTAGATAGGTAGCTGCCCCCCAGTGTATGTTAGATTAGGTAGGTGCCCCCCAGTATAGGTTAGATTAGGTAGCTGCCCCCAGTGTAGGTTAGATTAGGTAGGTGCCCCCCAGTATAGGTTAGATTAGGTAGGTGCCCCCCCCCCAGTATAGGTTAGATAGGTAGCTGCCCCCTAGTGTAGGTTAGATAGGTAGCTGCCCCCCAGTGTAGGTTAGATAGGTAGCTGCCCCCCAGTGTAGGTTAGATAGGTAGCTGCCCCCAGTGTAGGTTAGAGTAGGTAGCTGCCCCCAGTGTAGGTTAGATAGGTAGCTGCCCCCCAGTGTAGGTTAGATAGGTAGCTGCCCCCCAGTGTAGGTTAGATTAGGTAGGTGCCCCCCAGTGTAGGTAAGATTAGGTAGGTGCCCCTCAGTATAGGTTAGATAGGTAGCTGCCCCCCAGCGTAAGTTAGATTAGGTAGGTGCCCCCAGGCGAGGTTAGATTAGGTAGGTGCCCCCCAGTATAGGTTAGATAGGTAGCTGCCCCCCCCTATAATGGAGGGGGGAGCCGGAGCCGCGGGGAGGGCAGCCCAACCTCTCTCTCCTCTCCAGGGCCGCCCTCCGTGCTCCCCCCTCCAGACTGCAGAGTAATGCGCAGGGAGCGCTGTATACAACATACCTCCCTGCGTTCCAAGCGCTGCTTTCTCGCCGCCGGTCTCTTCCTCTCTGCCTATACGATGATACACATGCTGCTTCCTGTTAGCCAGAAGCAGCGTGTGTATCATCGTATAGGCGGCAGAGAGGAAGAGACCGGCGGCGAGAGAGCAGCGCTTGGAACGCAGGGAGGTATGTTGTATACAGCGCGGCCCGGGAGAGGAGGGAGAGGTCAGGCTGCCCTCCCCGCGGCTCCGGCTCCCCCCTCCATTATAGCGCCCCCCTCCCAACAGCGCCCCGGGCGGTGGCACCCCTGCACGGCCCAAGTAATGGGCGTGGTGGGAGGAAGCTGGAGTGCCTGGAGGTGCCATGCAAACCCTGTGCAGATAGTGCCCTGGCTGGGATTCAGACCTGCGACCCAGCATTGCAAGGTGAGGATGCTAACCACTATGCCACAGTACTGCCAACTTCCTGTATAATTGCCTGCATAATTGTGAGACCTACTAGTTAACTGATACTATGTACAATTGTGTTGGTTCAAAGTCTAAAAGCAGTATGACTAAATAAGTTTTCAATAAAACGCCTTCCATGATTTCGTGGATAGGTACCTAATAACTTCCATGGTACTTATAATTATTATTACATTGTTATTATTATTATTATCATTATTATTATTATTGTGTATATTACTGGTATATATAGTGCTGACATGTTCTGTAGAAGTTTACACAGTATACAGTCATATCACTAAGGCCCCGTTCACATTACAAACGCAGACGGCCGTGCGTTCGGAACGCGTACAAGGCACGCCATCAGTGGAAACGCGTGCAGTGTGAACGAGTCCTAACTGTCCCTCAGAGGAGCTTGCAATGTAATCTTACTGTAATCACATATAATCGAGAGCCCCTTTGGCAATCTCACAAGAATTTGCTTGAGCATTGTGTGGTTCTACAAATGTTTGCGATAAAGTCAATGGCGCCAAATTTAGCGGTTTATAGAAAAGTCCCCATACGTGCTATAATCACCAAACTTGTTAGTATGTAAGGAGAGTAGTGGAACAAGGGAGAAAAATATTTTAAAAACACATTGAGGAAACAAAAGTTAAAAAATAGATGCTTACCGAAATAGTGGGAAGCCTATTGATGCTTTAAAGGCTTTTAATGTCCTCCTTGGCCCCACCGCTGCTGGACCGGATCTTCTTCTTCACAGGCATACTCACGTCTGTGTCTTTGAGCTCGGCCATACAGCGTCTGAGTATGAATGAGGGTAGGAGTAAGGTCACGAGAGCTTATCCGACAAGCTCTTTTCAGATGTTTAGAGGGACCTTGCACGGGAATAGTGGGCTCAAGGCGATAAGTATTTTTTGTTTTATTTCAGGTATACTTTAACATAACTGTATATTTTTGGTACACTGGAGGAAACTGGAGTGCCCAGAGGAAACCCATGCAAACATGGGAAAAACATACAATTTCATGCAGATGTTGTGCTGGCGCAGATTTGATTCAAGAGCTGCCAGACAGAAGTGCTATCCATACACCATTTTGCCCAGGGCTGGATTTACCATAAGTCACTGTAGGCACCTGCCTGCAGGCGTCCTGATGATGGAAAGGTGGCTCACGCCCCTCCCCGAGTGCCTCCCTTCCTCCTTCCCTATGCAGAATCCCAAGCAGAGCGTAAATAAGAGGTTACTCATCCGGGTCTCAGCATTTCACTGACCAGATCTCCCTTTATTCTGGTGAGTACATTTGAATTCGGCGATGGTAGACTTGGGCGCAGGATCCAGCTGTTATATAGCTGGTCCTGCTTCTGCACAAGTCTGGCCGAATTAATTACTATTCCCCCTCCAGGCCGCCATGGATAGTGGGGGAATGAAATAATTCGGCTTGCCGAATTATTATGATTTTTAAGCAACCTCGGCTCCGTCTTCTGACGGCGCCGACGTTAATCACTGAGCACCGCTATAGACTGAATCCTTTTATAGTCTATGGCGGCGCTGGCTGCGCCCAATCTAGCAGCGCTGAAAAGCACTGCTCCGATTCTGGTGCACCACTAGCTACCTAATACTTCGGGACACCTCTAGGTATTTTATATCAAGGATGGCTCAGGCTACCTGATACTAATGGGCACCTGTAGCTACCTATGAGGGACAAGTGAACTAAGAGAGAAGTGACAGCTGAGCCAGCCAACACACTTGCGGTGCACCGGAGGTTTGTAGGTTTGTGGAGGGCAAAGTCTTGGGTGCCAAGACATCTGTGCCTATAAGCTCCTGTGATGTAAATCCGGGCCTGATTGTGCCAATCATGATCATGTGCCTTTAAGGCAATGTAATTGGTAGGTCAAGAATATACCAAGGAGAACTAACGTAACGTTTATGTGAAAGCAGCTGATCGACCAACAGATAGATCCCTCTGATCGAATCTGATCAGAGAGGGCTTGTTTGGCTGCCTTTACTGCAAACAGATTCACAACCATCTGTGAAGCTGCTGCTGCCCCCCCTACATACATTACCTGATCCGGCCGGCGCAAGTTCCCCGGTCTCCACTGTCTTCTTCTCCGCGCTCGGCTCCAGCTTCACTGAACTTCCTGCCGGGGGAAGTTTATACAGTAGAGGGCGCTCTACTGTTTACACTTCCTGCCGGGACGGGAAGTAAAGCCTGCCGGAACCCGGAGTCCAGCGGAGAAGAAGACAGCGGAGACCAGGGGACTCGCGCCGGTGGAGCAGGTAATGTATTGCCGCTAGTGTTGGTCATTGGACATTCAAACGCCGCTATCAACGCACACTCGCCAGCGATCGAGCAAAATCTTCCGCACGGATTGCTCGATGGGAATCAACGGGAACGATTGATTTCGGATGGAAATCGATCGTTCTGTCAGCGTTTGCGCAACGATTTCACAGCAGATTCAATCACAGTGATCGAATCTGCTATATATCTGCGGGAAAATCGTTAGGTGTACGGGCCCCTTAAGGATGTGTTTCGGAGGTCCTTTGAGCTGTAGGGCTGATCGGAACAGCTGAATTCCGATTTCGTCGAAATTTCGTGTACCACATGCGAAAACCGAGTTTCGTGTTCCGAATTTTCGTGTTCCGAGTGCATTTCTATTGAATTAAATAGTGTTAACTTCTGCGGTTAATTGTAAAGCCCCCGTACATGCTATCATTACCAAATTTGCCATGTTTATTAAGCAGATGAGTAGGAACATGGTTAAAAAATTTTGTGAAAAGAGCCTATAGTTTTTGAGCAAATCGATTTCAAAGTTTCATAAGAAAAATGTTTTTTAAACTGTGTAAAATGACACTGCTGCAGAACAGGTTACTGCATTCCGAGTTCTGTATACATATTGTATACATTTCATGAAAACAGACAGCATGGGGTCCCCCCCCTCCCAAGCCTCCTTAACCCCTTGTCCCCCCATGCAGGCTGGGATAGCCAGAATGCGGAGTCCCGGGCCACGTGGGGCTTCGCACCCTGAGCTATACCAGCCCGCATGGTCCATGGTAATGGGGGGGCTCTGGAGGAGAGGGGCGGCCAATCTCCCCCTCTCCCCCAGAGCCCTTGTCCAACCCATGGACAAGGGGCTCTTCCCCACCTCCAGTGCCCCAGGAGGAGGTGGTGGCCGCCGACGTCCTGGGGGGGTTCATGGTGCCATCCGGGGTTCCCCCTTTAACAAGCGGACCCCGGAAGCCGCCCCCCTCCCCGGGAGAAATGAGTATAGGGGTACACGGTACCCCTTACCCATTTCAGCAGAGTTAAAAAAAGAAATAAAAACACGACAAAGAAAAAAAGTCCTTTATTGTTCTAAATTAACCAGGGATACTTACCTTGCGATAATCTCACGCCAGTAACCTCAGGAGTGGTCCCACGCCAGTATCCTCTTATGACATCCCACCTCCCTCCCACACTGACGAACTCCCACCACTGAATGGTCACAGTCAGCCTCTGCATCTGCATAGCAGAGGCTGAGAACACGAAAATGTTGCCTTTAAAACAAGAAATTTCGGCAAACAGTGATGCAATCAAAATGGCCACTGGGAAATCCCCGATCGCTGGAGGCCACACTAGAGTGGCGAAACCAGTGATTTTTCGCATAGATGGTGGGTCCAGGTGACCAGAGCAGGAGGTGCCCTAATCCCCTGGACCTACCCATTCATGTGAAATAACGCATATTCTGACACTCTGAGGTGGCCTCCGGGGGAACGGGGATTCCCCAGCAGCCATTTTGTTTATGACACTGTTTGCCGAAAATTCTTGTTTTAGCAAACAATTTTCGTGTTTCTAGCTTATGCAATACAGATTGCAGAGGCTGTCTACAGCCATTCACCCCCAGGAGTTCTGCAGGATCGCAGGTACGCGGGACCTCCTAAGAGGATAGAGGGGGGGCACAGCACAGGAAGGTGGGAAAGTGGGCACAGAGCGGCGGGGAGAGGGGGAAGCCTCCCCTCCCTCACCTAGGGCCCCCCCTTGCGCACTCCCCCCCACCCCCCCCCCCCCCCCCCCCCCACACCTCCAGATTTCCAGCCAGCCAGCGGATCGGCTTACCGAGAGCGATAGCTCTGTGTGCCGCTGGTCTGGTATTCTGCACTGACACTGTCCAATCACGCTCTCGCAGTACTTCCTGTGAGAGCGTAATTGGACAATGCAATGCAGGAGACCAGACCAGCAGCGGCACACAGAGCTCTTCTCTCGGTAAGTGATTCCCGCTCGCTGCCAAGTTTCCAAGTTTAGGTAGGCAGGTATATAGGTGTCCCCAGTATAGATATACCCAGGTCTATAGGTGTCCCCAGTTTAGGTAGGCAGGTCACCAGTTAGTGGGGGCCCCATGCTGGAAGGGAGGGCAGTGGGCACAGAGTGGCGGGGAGGAGTGGAAGCCTTCCCCCCTCCCTCACCTAGGGTCCCCCTTTCGTGCTCCCCCTCCAAAATTGCAGCCAGCAGCGGCAGCGAGCGGGAATCACTTACCGAGAGAAGAGCTCTGTGTGCCGCTGCTGGTCTGGTCTCCTGCATTGCATTGTCCAATTACGCTCTCACAGGAAGTACTGCGAGAGCGTGATTGGACAGTGTCAGTGCAGAATACCAGACCAGTGGCACACAGAGCTATCACTCTCGGTAAGCCGTTCCGCTGGCTGGCTGGAATTCTGGAGGTGGGGGGGAGTGCGCAAGGTGGGGCCCTAGGTAAGGGAGGGGAGGCTTCCCCCCCTCCCCGCCGCTCTGTGCCCACTTTCCCACCTTCCTGCGCTGTGCCCCCCTCTATCCTCTTAGGAGGTCCCGCGCACCTGCCGATCCTGCAGAACTCCTGGGGATGAATGGCTGTAGACAGCCTCTGCAATCTGTATTGCATAAGCTAGAAACACGAAAATTGTTTGCTAAAACAAGAATTTTCGGCAAACAGTGTCATAAACAAAATGGCTGCTGGGGAATCCCTGTTTCCCGGAGGCCACCTCAGAGTGTCAGAATACGCGTTATTTCACATGAATGGGTGGGTGCAGGGGATTAGGGAACCTCCTGCTCTGTAAACCTGGACCCACCATCTATGTGAAAAATCACTGGTTTCGCCACTCTAGTGTGGCCTCCAGCGATCGGGGATTTCCCAGTGGCCATTTTGATTGCATCACTGTTTGCCGAAATTTCTTGTTTTAAAGGCAACATTTTCGTGTTCTCAGCCTCTGCTATACAGATGCAGAGGCTGACTGTGACCATTCAGTGGTGGGAGTTCGTCAGTGTGGGAGGGAGGTGGGATGTCATAAGAGGATACTGGCGTGGGACCACTCCTGAGGTTACTGGCGTGAGAGTATCCATTCCCAAGGTAAGTATCCCTGGTTAATTTAGAACAATAAAGAACTTTTTTCGTTGTCGTGTTTTTATTTCTTTTTTTAACGCTGCTGGAATGGGTAAGGGGTACCGTGTACCCCTATACTCATTTCTCCTGGGGAGGGGGCAGCTTCCGGGGTCTGCTTGTTAAAGGGGAACCCCGGATGGCACCATGAACCCCCCAGGACGTCGGCGGCCCCCACCTCCTCCTGGGACACCGGAGGTGGGGAAGAGCCCCTTGTCCATGGATTGTACAAGGTCTCTAGGGGAGAGGGGGAGGTTGGCCGCCCCTCTCCTCCAGAGCCCCCCCATACCATGGACCATGCGGGCTGGTATAGCTCAGGGTGCGAAGCCCCACGTGGCCGGGACTCCGCATTCTGGCTATCCCAGCCTGCATGGGGGACAAGGGGTTAAGGAGGCTTGGAAGGGAGGACCCCACATTGTCTGTTTTCATGAAATGTATACAATATGTTTACAGAACTCGGAATGCAGTAACCTGTTCTGCAGCAGTGTCATTTTACACAGTTTAAAAAACATTTTTCCTATGAAACTTTAAAATCGATTTTTTCAAAAACTATAAGGTCTTTTCACAATTTTTTTTTTTTACCATGTTCCTACTCATCTGCTTAACATACATGCCAAATTTGGTGATGATAGCATGTAAGGGGGCTTTACAAACCATGGAATTTAGCACTATTTAGCACTTCAATGTAAACGCGAATTCGGTACTCGGAATTGCCGAATTTTCGGGTTTCGAGAGCTTACTCGGAACTGCCAAATTCCGATGGCAAACTCGAAATTCGGAATCCGAGAGCTCAGCCCTATTGAGCTGTACAAGGAGCTTTGATCAAGATTAAGAATCCGCCAGAGGGACCACCTTTTCCATGGGTCTTGAGAAGCCTGTTAAATTTCACAGAAAGAACCAGATTGTGTTTTGGTATGAAGTTTGGTCGGCTTGCTTTTCCCTTACTTCCGTAAATGGTAGTAAGCTGGTTATAATGTATGATCAATAGTGTAACTGTAAAAAATGTAATTACATTCAACACAGAAATCTGATACTGGAGTGAAACCAAGCATGTTAATGAATACATCACAATCTTATATCTGAAGTTCATAAAGAAACAAAGCAGTGTTGAAAGGAGAAGATGTTGATTTTAACTAATCAGGTGTCTTCTGATTTTCTCAACTGAACCACATAGAAATTGAAAAGATGCAATCTAACTGGATTTCCCAAGTCAATTTACATTTGTTCTCAAAGACAAAAATATTGTTACTGTTCAGTGCAAAAAACTTTAACTTTATAATATACATGTGCAACTACTAATTGAGCTAATTAAATGCACATGATAATGCGTCCCTAGAAGGCTATACAGCGAAACCAACAAATCTATAGAAAAGATGCCTTCTCTTAGAGACAATATGTGAACACAATACAATTCATTTCATTGATGTAAAAATGTAAACGTTTATTAAGGACTTGTCCAGAAGCATCAAGAATTAAAAACTATATAAAACCACCCTCTCAAACCGATTATAATCGGAAATCTCTCCAGGAGCTAGGGTCAAAGCAGTGACAAATCATTGTATACGTGACTAGTGCACGAAAAATAGTATATTATATATTGCACAAATCCCTTCACTATCATACCACCAATAAATATCCTACATAACTATCAATCATAAATCTACTATGAAAATGTAGCCTGTGAACAAAAGAAGTGCTGCGTGCTGTCTAATCAATCTGTGGTGAAACAGTATTATCACAATTTGTTATACTGTGCAATGAAAAATAAAGTGCTGCCGTGCTTACCAGTAATGTGTATATGGTCCCAGCTACTGGAGGGAGAGGGGGAAGGTTGCCTTACGCGGTGGCAGCACTCTGCTGCTTCTATGGAGGCTAACTGCGGGGGAATCTGCAAGCCCTTAAAAGGATTCCTATGTCTGCGCGTTCCGGTATTGCGTGGCCACGCGAGACAGAGCGTGACTGAGTCACTATGACATCAGCACGCACTGCCTCCCTGTCGGACTTCCGTGCGTTCCAAGGAGCACACCAGATCCGGATATTTTGTATGCAGCAGTGGAACCATATATTTTGTTTAATAAAAAAAAATCATGATTATATTTTAAAACATTTTAGAATCAAATATAAAATATACATATATGGTGGTTTTACACAAAAAAACATACATTAGTATTATAGTTTATATACACATGAAAAATGACAAATGAATATCGATTACTGCCATCTTATGTCCAAAAAGTATATTGCAGCATATTAACATTCTTCATGTGTTAAATTCATGAATTCATCCATCCAGAATATGCAGGCTCCCAACAAAGGCCTCCAGGAAACCGCAAACACATCTATTATAGGTACTACTGATGGTATACTATGAAAAAAAGAATACATAAATAATCATCAAAAAGATTTTCATATATAGATGGTATACATAATTTTGGACCTCAGCACCAGACCACAAAACCACACAACGTGCAAATATGGTTATCAGAGACCAATTGTGGATATCATGCTGTTAGCAAGAAAAAACATGCAATATGCCAAACACTAACCCCGACAGTGCAAAACAGGTAGTCATACACTGCTCACCACAGTACATGATACCTCTATGTAAAGTGCATATATTAGATCAGCCCAAGAGTGGTCAGACAGACAGGAAAAGTCTATATACATATATAGAATAATATACATGGGTATACTGTATGTGGCAAAGGAGAAAAAAACATGAATATTAGTTATCTTGCCGGTGTTATAAGGCCCAACATGCATCCAACACTAAAGGAGCTGAAATCTGTACATAAACATTACAACCTTTTTTGAGAATAGACCATTTTTTAAATCCAATCTGTATGATAGGGTTCCTTCTGCAATTTCTTGTCACAAAGAGAGTTTTTTTGTTTATTGGGTAATAAAAATCTGTGTCAGGAATTGCTTGTGGACTTTCCCATTAAATATGTCAACGTGTGGACCATTGCATTTGGGACTTGTTGGTGTTCTCTTAGGGCCTGAGTCCACTAACCTAAAAGTAACCTTTTACATTTGCAAACTGTAATGATCTGATGAAACGGAGGAGAGACTTCCAAAAAACGCATTTTCTGGAATAAAATACGTTCATCTTTACCTTCCCTGTGTGCTCGCACTGTTTATCAGCTTGGCCATTGATCGCGCAGCTAATTAGCGGCAACATGGCTCTTCAACACAGTAGCATCCACCTCACTCGTGCCTATGCTCCCTTCTGTAGTGGGAGAGTGTGTGGGCACTAAGGTGAGCATATCGCTGCTGCCACTTCGGAAATCGCCGCCTGTCCTGGAGATACCACCTGGGAAGCCTCAGCACTTCAGCCCTGATTGTGAGCCTGGTCCCTGGCCGTTAAGAGGGAAGCAAGTGTCTACTGGCTGGTCTCTAAGCACAGTCCGCACTCCACCCCTTATCATGAGCCTGGTCCCCGGCTGTTAAGAGGGACGCAATTGTTTACTGGCTGGTCTCTAATAGAGATGGCCCGACCAGTTCGCTGGCTGACAGTTCTCTGTGAATTTCGGCTGTTTGCATTCTCGGCGAAGTGCGAACATATGGCATGTTCAACTCACCCCCTATACATCGTCATGGAGCCAAACTTTGACCCCTTACCTCACAGTCAGCAGACACATGGCAGCCAATCAGCTAGCACCTCATCCTGGACCCCCCCCCCCCCACCTATTAAAAAGCAGTTGTGGTGGCCATATTGGATTCATTCTCTGCTGGCTGCTGACTATTATTGAGAGCAGGATCAGACTTGCTGCAGATAGGTAGGGAAAGCATTAGCTAGGCCTGTGCTCTTGTTCCTCACTTGCTGTGAAAGCACCCCAAACAGTCCTTTTGAGGGCTAGTACATCGGTCTTCTGTGTTTTATTTGTGTGTGACACTCCACAGCGCACTGACACCTAGAGTTGTGTGCACACTACTGCTGTTGCTACATTAACTTGCAGACACAGTACCACTCCTGTGCATTATTATTTCACTGTATTCTGATAGCACTATTGCATTTCTCTGTGTGAGACACTCCACAGCCCACTGGCACCCACAGCTGTGCATATCATCATTATATAGGTCCATTTGTAAACTTCCCATCCTGGCCTCTGCTATACGCCACGCTTTTCTGTTCAGTTGAGCGCACATGCAGCACCACACACACCTAAGGGCCTTACAGACCTGTTAGCTCTTAATCTCGGTAAATGTGGCATTTCATCTGTCAGTGTGAAGTGGGCATAACCCTTATATTACCACTCTGGACAATTTAAAGCAGTCCTTTATTCCTGAAATGTAGGAATGTACTCTGATTTCTGCCCTTTAGGAACTAAAACCCGACTTTGCGTCAACTCCATACTTTTTGGTAGTACTTTTGGCATGGATCCCTTTCTGGCATGCCACAGTTCAGGTGTTAGACCCCTTAAAACAACTTTTCCATCACTTTTGTGGCCAGAAACAGACTTTGTAGAATTTAAAATTTGCCTGCCCATTTAACCTCCTTGGCGGTATGCCCGACACACAGTGTCGGGCACACCGCCGGCTGTCCCCAGGAGTCCCCGATTAGAATTTTAAGTGATCGTGTAGTTGTAATATGTTGAGCTAGCACTAGGCTAGCTAGCAATGGGGGCCGGCATCCCCCTGATTACTTCTGATCCCCCGATCGCCGCTAAATACATTACCCCCCCCCCCTGGATTCAGCGATGGCGCAGCCGCCCTGCACATCTCCAGTCCTCTCTAAGGGGAGGATCGTGTCTGCGCATGACGTCGCCGACCTGTTCGATCCTCCCTATAGAGAAGAGCGGAGCTGTCCGGGGAGGCTGCGCCATCTCTGAATCCAGGGGGGTAATGTATTTAGCGGCGATCGGAGGGATCAGAAGTAATCAGGGGGATGCCGGCCACCATTGCTAGCTAGCCTAGTGCTAGCTGAACATATTACACGATCACTTAAAATTCGAATGGGGGACTGTCGGCTGCAAACCCTCCGGCGTGCGTAACGCCCAGGAGGTTAAGTCTGTGGAGGTTCACTGGGTTTGTTCACAAACATTTGCAGAAGTTTGTGTATGGGAAATTCTATGTTCGCGACATCTCTAAGCACAGTTACACTACATGAGGTAAGATCCGTTCTGGATAGGCACATTTTTCTCTACATACCCTGAGAGTGCTCTTTTTTGTGTTTTTGCTAACAAAAACGAGGCCTATACTTTTTATAGCTTCAGAGTGTTGTATAGCAAATGTCTGTCACCCATACCCTTCTTGGTTTCCTCGGCTGCTGCTGCTGCTGCTGCTGCTGCTGCTGCTGCTGGAACATAAGGTGGGAAAATAGCAGAATCTATGATTACCTTTAGAAATATAGTTGTTAGACTTTCCTTAAAATAAGTTTTCTAGAAATAAAATGTCCAAATGAATCTGCCTCCCACACTTTACAGCACCAGAAAATCCTGTAAAGTTACATTCCATTTATGGTCTCATTTTTACCAGTAACAAGTACAGAGTACTGTATGTTCTGATCACATATAATAGTGTCAAGGTACGAAGCTATATTCATCCCATACATGTCTAATCACATTTTTACAGAAGTAATTATTTCAGAAGTCTTGTGGGAGAAAGTGGTCCTAAGTCTGGATTAAGGAAGAATGGAATACAGCTTAGTCACCTAGATATTACATTTTATTGGTGTGTTGTGCTTCATCTCCGGTCTTACTGTTTTGAAGTAATGTAATTAGATACCGGTTTCTAGAGTTTCATCTTTAATGATGTACAGTTATTCCGTGACTTTTCATTCCTACTTCAAACAATGATATGCAAAATGATATAGTTCACATAATATCAAGTGTAAAGTCTAACGTCAGTCTGTCCATTTCTGTTCGGCTATTATTGTCTGCATTGTGTACATGGATTTTCAGTGCTGTACTGTGTTTACACGATCCCCTTAAAGGATAAAAGTCAAGTCACTGTTGTGTAGGTATTTTTCACAAATGTGCTGGAAAATTCCCAGATGAACAGTGGGGGTGTGGCAATATCCTTAGACACAGGCTATTATTACAGCAATGTAAAGAGAGGTTGTTCATCATTGTGTATCCATAGAAATATATAAATCCCCCTGCTGACAGCTTGGCACCGTTTTTTTTTCTTGCATAGGCTGTCAATGTTTTCATGCAACTGCATTATTATCTTTATTTTTATAAAGCACCCACATATTATGCAGCACTGTACAATAAATAAGGGAGACAGTTCAACAATAAGCAGTGATATAGACACAAGTGCCATAATACAAGATAGGAGGTCAATGTACAAGTAAGAGTCATAGGTCGATATGCAAGTAACCTTTTCTCCGAAGTGTTCTCCCTAGGTGATATTTTCACACCTCATCAATATAATGCCTTTTAAAGGGAAGCAGGTGCCACTTTTTTCTTGTTTTCTTGTTTTCTAACAGCTATAGGAGCTGCTATGTTCCCCCTCTCTTTCTAGCTGCCCATTATTTATCCTGCAAAAAGGTGTGGAGATAGCATCTGTGAGTTCCCTAAACTCTTTGAAGCACAGTGTCCTATGTCCTATGTAACACCCCCCACCCCCAGCTGATGATAGCTTTTGTTTGCTCTCTGGTAATGTGTGCAATAAAATCATTACATCAGTCCTTATTTGCCTACAATTTCTGCAGTCTGGCAGGACTGAGAAGTAGGGTAAAAAGCCTCTGCTAAACTTCTAAATGTAAAAAGAAGAGGTAACATTTAAGTTTTTTTTAAATAATGAGCCACATTATTGGCATGCATTTTAACCACTTTACCCCCGCGCGTACGTATTTCTCCGCCCCTTTTTCCGTTCCAACCAGGGACGGAGAAATACGTACTTTCCGCGTTCCCGACGCTGTCCGCGCTCCCGCTCGTAAACACGCCGCCCGCCGCTAGTAAACACGCCGCCGCCCGCTCGCCCAGAGATCAATGAACGGGAAAATCCATTCCCGTTCGTTGATCTAAGCCCCGCAATGATCCGCTGCTCTCCTATGGGCAGCGCGATCATTGTGAGAAAAAATTCACGTGTCCAGCCTCCTTATACTTCCGGAAGCTTGGAGGTCGCATTAAAACAAAAAGTTACTGTGGCCATCTTGTGGCCAAATAGTAAACTACACCCTACACATTTTTCACATACAAATAAATGACTTTTACACATAAAATTAACTCATTACCTCCCACACTCCCCATTTTTTTTTTTTTTTGTAATTAAAAAAAAATTAAAAAATTTACAATTAAAAAAAATACATAAATAGTTACCTTAGGGACTGAACTTTTTAAATATTTATGTCAAGAGGGTATAACACTGTTACTTTATAAACTATGGGCTTGTAATTAGGGATGGACGCAAAAATGAAAAAAATGCACCTTTATTTCCAAATAAAATATTGGTGCCAAACATTGTGATAGGGACATAATTTAAATGGTTTTATAACCGGGACAAAAGGGCAAATACATTTCATGGGTTTTAATTACAGTAGCATGCATTATTTAAAAACTATAATGGCTGAAAACTGAAAAATAATTATTTTTTTCCCCACATTTTTCCTATTTTCCCATTAAAACACATTTAGAAAAAAATAATTCTTGGCATAATGTCCCACCTAAAGAAAGCCTAATTGGTGGCGGAAAAAACAAGATATAGTTCATTTCATTGCGATAAGTAATGATCAAGTTATAGGGGAATGAATGGAAGGAGCGCTGAAAGGTGAAAATTGCTCTGGTGCTCAGGGGGTAAAACCCCTCAGTGGTGAAGTGGTTAATGTGCTGTTGATATACCTAGGGGTGCTGAAATTGTGATTGGTTCACAATAAACCACCAGCAAGCAAGAAAATTCTCCAAATAATTTTAAGAGCACTCTTTCACCTACTTTTTGATACTTTTTTTAATGACAAAGTGCTGAAAAGTTATTTTAAAGTGAAGACGGACACAAAGGGTGAAAGGGATGGCGTTTATATTCAGAGGAGGAGTCTAAGATAAGGAAGATGTAGGTATAAGGAAGATGCCTGTCAGAAGGAGGGAGGTGAGGGGGGCAAGTCAGGTGGAAGGGAGTTACAGAGGTAGGGGCTGCTCTGGATAACTCCTGAAGGCTAGCATGTGAGGAGGTAATGCATAAGACGGACATATGCAGAGTGTTGGAGGAGTGGAAGGAAAGAATCAGAGAATATTTCTATACGAGATCCAAGATGTACAAGGAGGAGATATGGTGGATGGATTTATAAGTAGAGTAGCTTACATATGATTCTGAGGAGGACCGGGAGCTAGTGAAGGGACTTGTAGAGTGGGGCAGCATATGATGAGCGGAGGAAAATGGATGAGCATTCATGATGGTCTGCAGGAATTGGAGAGAGAAAAGTTCATTTCAGTAATCGGGCGATGACAAGAGCATAGATCGGAGATTGGTAGTGGAAGGGGTCAGGTACGGTTTTATTTTGGAAAATGTATTATTAATTTTTGCCAACAATTCATGTTTTAAACTCTATTCTTCCTGCCTTCTGATAACTACATCATGTGAGGTATAGGTCCTTCAGCAGAACCAGCAACCTCAGGTTGACTCGCTCTTGAGCTCCTTGTCTATCCAGATTGGTGTCCCATTGTGCATGTGCTTATTGTTTGTGTAGGATGCATTAATATTCATCATTACTGCAGGAACATCAAAGTAAGCTTGCCATTGAAGTGGCTCTGGGACTGCCCCTCATGTCTATATATAGGTATATAGAGTCAACAAGTCATGTTATTTGCATCCTCTGGATCCATGTGAGTTGAGCAAGGATTCTTTTTTTTTTTGCTGTAATAAATTGTCCTGTCCTATAAGTTCCTCAAATGTAGGTAGTTAGCTTTAGTGAGTAAACGTATATATTTATTTTCTATCTGAGTTGTGTATGCAGTGACTTTGGGATATTCGCATGGTGGTCCCACCACATGACTTTGGGATATTTGCATGGTGAACTTGCACCTCATGACTGAAAGGATATGTAGGTATATATGTATATATATGTATATATATATATATATATATTAGTATATAGATCAATTTCATATACAAGTATACATGTATCTGATCAATGTGATATTAGAGTGATATTAAAATGTCTATAGAACAATCAGCCACCCACACACATCTGTGCAGGAAGAGCTGGCTGCATGAAGTAGAAAATAGTAAAATTCTTCTTGCTGGGCAAAACCCCCAAGTGCCCCAAATGGGGACACCTGGAAGGTCATAAATAACATATTTCCCCGTGATCATTGAACTGTGCTATTTCTTGTAAATCACATGACTTTCTGTAATTATGGTGACATATGATGATATACTGCGCATGAGCAAAACCCTGTAGTCAGTAGGATATAAGGAAAGCAATTGAAGTAAAGAACTAGCATATTGTGTGCTCACATTCTGTGTCTGTGTGTGTTCTGTTAACCATTTTATGTCCTGGCACCAGGAAATTAAGTAGTCTAACGCATCTGATATCTGACAAGGCCGTGACATGAACTTAAATAGATACCACTCCTTTCAATGACAATGAAGGCCTTTAGATGTTATTTCCTGTGCAGGAGCTCATTGCATATACTCAAGTGCACAGAGAGAGAGAGTCGCACACCACTGCTGAGGTGGTGACGTTACCATTCTGTACTGTAGCCTTGACAAAGGGAACCCCACGGGGCCCCGAAACAACTCATTGGTTTTTGGAATGGTTTGTCACATGTTTGAATAAACAGGACTTGGTACTTTAGAGTGTGCGGACCTTCTGGAATTTTTTGTGCATTGCATATACAAGTCTTCTACAAAAGCAGCTTTATAGGGAACCTAATCTTCCCATCAGTGCTGTAGACACAGCTACTGTGAGGCTTCTGTCTGTGAGGAGGAGGGAAGGATGATGGAAATTGGGGGAAAGCAGAGTGTACACAGGAAACAGATGTGTTGTTGACAGTATGACGGTATATATTTGTATCTGCCAGTACCATATTGCATATTTACCACAAAAAGGCACCATCAGACATATTGCAACCATTTGCAGCCACTTAAGCGGGTGTTTACCAATGCAAGTCTATTCTAGTGGTTTAGCAGCTGAACTGTGTGATAGATACTGCACTCAACATTCAAGAATTGTGTTCAACTGTTGTCTATGACAAACCTCGTACAACTGTCAATCCAACTGCATTTTTAATTAGCCCAATGAAATGCATTGGGGCAGTGGATTGCTGGTTGTACAAAACCTTTATTATAATTATTTAGTATTTATATATCACTGACATCTTCTGCAATGCCTTTACATAGTACATAGTTATGACATTTTGTCATGCTTCAATAAAGTAACAATTGGCTTGAAATGCCCGAATCCATTTGTATTTTTTAATTCCATGAATAGTCATGTCTGTAACTATCTAAGTAGGGCTCACCATCTAATCCCTACCATGGTCATATGTCCATCTTAGTCTAGGGCCAATTTCAGAAGGTAGCCAATTCATTATCTGTATGTTTTTTGGATGTGGGGGGAACCGCAGTACGTGGAGGAAACCAACGCACACATGGGAGAATATACAAATGCCATGCAGATAGTGTCTTGTCTGGGATTCGAAATGGTGACCCAACCCTACAAGGCAACAGTGCTCTGATTATCAGCTTGATTTTGCATAAACACAATTATTGCAATGGCTCTAAAGTGCCATCAACTGAACACAAATGAAGCATTAGAATTTTACTAAACTAACTTACTTCTAAAAACCCAACAATATATGAGGAATGTGTCAGCACCTTAGAATATGTGTATGTCTGGGTCACAAAAAATTGCCTCCTTGTCTATTGCTAGCTACTGAACTCTACAGGATATGCTAGCCAATGGATGAAAATTAAGTAGTTTTGTAGAAAGTAATGGGTGCTAGTACAAACCTGTGTTGTGGTTTTTGGTTGTTAAAGGACCTCTGTGGCAAAAATCTTAAAATTTAAAATATATGTAAACAAATACAATTAAGAAGTATGTTTCTTCCAGAGTAAAATGAGCCAAAAATTACTTTTCTCCCATGATGCTGTCACTTACAGTAGGTTGTAGAAATCTGACAGAACCGACAGGTTTTGGAGTAGCCCATCTCCTCATGGGGAGTTCACAGGGATTTCCTTAATTTCAAAATGCACTTAGTGAATGGAAGTTGCTCCGTCCAACTGCCAAAAAATTGTACGGTGAGCAGAGAGGCGGGCCAGCATTTTTGTATAAATCTTTTTCAGGGAGTGTCTTAATAAAGAATAAAGGTCATGCTGAGAATGCACTGTGGAGAGATTGACTAGCCCAAAACCTGTCAGTAATGTCAGATTTCTACTACTTACTGTAATGCCAGCAACATAGGAGAGGAATGTATGGCTCATTTTACTCAGGAAGAAACGTACTTCTTATTTGTATGTGTTTTAAATTTTAAGATGTTTGCAACAGTTCCTCTTTAACAAGCCTTTTTGTGTACAAAACAGCTGTCAGTTGGTTGGTTGGCATGTGTGTCCATACTTTCGTGTAAACCGTGTGCAGTTGGTTGTGTTTTATGATGGATGTGTGGATGAGCCTTAAAGGACTTCCAAGGTAAGGATTATCTATGTTTACTCACCTGAGGCTTCTTCCAGCCCCTAGCAGACATTTCAGTCCCTTGCCATAGCCCTGGTTCTCCTCGATGTGCCATTGGCTGCCCGTAATGATCGGCAACTTGCGGCGGTTCGGCTCTTCTGTGTAGTTGTCCGCAGGCACAGTACAGTAATGTGGAGGCCCAGAATAGCTGACCCTAGGGGGTTTGATGATCATTACGGGTGGCCAGCAGGACACCAAAGAGGACCAGGGCAGCGGGAGGGACTGAAACGGCTGCTAGGGGCTGGAAGAAGCCTTTGAAGTCCTTTAAGAATGATAATGTGCATCTATTCCAAACAATGTAATAAGCGTATTTATCTGAATAAATAAATAGTTTGCCCATCCATCTGCATGTACTTTTTCATCTTAAGACGTACAGTTTTATTGGACAATAGTGATAGAATACTTATTGTTATCTATTGTACTCAGTTCAGCCCAGCCCTGAAATGCAGTTTTTATTGTCTGTAATGTATTAAAAGAAAGGGGAAAAAAGTATGACTCACAGCAGGACACATCGGGAAATGACTTCTCTGTGCTGTTATATTGCAATGTCAGTTTGTTATTCTCTCAAACCTTTAGACTGCTATCCAGAGGGCCTGGTGATGCTAATAACACAAACAATTTGAATGCTTTAATAAGGGCAATAAACTTAGCAACTAGATTGTGCATTACCGCTTCATGGAAACAACAGGAAATTAACTTTCCAAAGATTACAAACAAAATGGATTTTTATAAAAGCAGAAATGAAAACCTTATCAGCATTGCAGATCATAAATTTAATAGTTTCATAAAAATATGAGGGCCTTGGGTATTGTGCAGTTATTATGAGGAAGAATGTCTGTGAAATGATCATGACTGAATCAATTGAAATGCCACAGTGATCTCCATATTAGGAATAAATAGTAATATATATGTAGTGAAGGAGACATGTCCGGGTAAATGTGTATTTTCAAGAGAGGCATAAACAGCCTAACTGTGCGCAGTCTCCCAAGGATTTTAGGATTAAAATCAAGAAGTTTAGGATTTTAAAGCGAACCCGTAATAATAGGTATTATTGCTCACATCTTAAAATCCGTCAGTTCTGTTCATCCCACGGTTTTATTGCTTAGTGAGTCGCTGACCTGAGAAAAAAGCATGCAGCTAGTGAAATCAGAAATCCTAACCTCTGTGCCTGTTCTATGTCACTAACTCGCAAAGTAAAGACATCATACAATGAGCACAACAGTCAGGGAAATAGCAACTTCTGTAAAGATCAGCAATGATAGCTCTACCATTTCTATCATCACAGCTTCTCTTGAAGTATTAGCATTACGGCCCAGGTTTGGACAATGGGACACAGCATGAGAGCATGAACCTTGCAATACAGTTTTCCATTGTGTTCTTCTGAGTACTTGTATCATAGAACTTTTCCTAGTAACTGATGTGTATTATAGCACTTGATTACTGAGAGGATGTGGACTCCTATGGAATCTTAAAGCCGAATTGCAAGAAATATATATTTTAATTTTTGAAAGTGCTACAATGGATGAAAACTGATTTTGGATTTTATTATTACTTTTTTTCATTTATTTATATAGCGCCATCATCTTCTATAAAGCTGTACAGAGTGCAAAATGGATAATAGTGGGGACCATAGGTCTGGGTTTCTCAACTCATTCCTCAAGTAACCCTAGCAGTGAATGTTTAACAAAAAAAACAGGGGTGGTTTTTGTGCCCCCCCCCCCCCCCACGGGAGCATAGCAGCAGCAAAAGATGAGCGTGGCACCCCCAACGAAGGTGCATGAAGCCATGACATGATGTGAGTGATGGCAAATGCATGATGCTCTCACGTCAATATGAACCAAAAATCTCTGAAGAATGCCATGAAGTATTACGTGACTAACGAAATACAGGTAGTCCCCCCCAGTTAACAAACCCTGTGCCTCTTTACCTCTTGTCCCCTGCTGTGTCACCTCTTGTCCTCCTGTGTCACCTCTTGCCCCTTGTGTCACCTCTGGTCCCCCTGTGTCACCTCTTGTCCCCCTCTGTGTCATCTCTTTTTCCCCTCAGTGTGACCTTATCCTCCTCTTTGAGTCCCAGTGCTGTCCGTGGCCCCTGGCCCCTTCTGCCGTACTCACATGGCCCTGATCCAGCAAAAAATCTCACTGATTTACTGCGCGCCTTTTAGCTCCAATCTCCATAATTACTTCTGCCTGGCACCTCTGACATCATGAGAGGCGCCATAGTGACAGGATGGCAGAGAGCGGTGAGATATGGCAAGGGATCGGGACCAAGTGAGTAGACTACGATACATGCACTACACTTTACAAACAAAGATATAAGACTATGGTAGGGACTAGATTGTGAGCCCCTCTGAGGGACAATTAGTGACAAGACAATATACAGTATATACTCTGTACTGCACTGCGTAATATAACGGTGCTATATAAATACTAAAATAAATAAATAAAATAAAAAAAATTAAAATTTCCATAAAAGGCTGTCACTGCTATCAGCCATAGTTGCACTGACAGTCTGCATGGGGAAAGAGCAGTGTGCACAAAGGTACAATGCAAAACATATGATAAATGCACAGACAACCATCACAGCAAACTATGTAGAGTAGATTGCCACTCTTGCATTGCATTGTAAGTTCTTACTCATTTATGCATTGCACCCAGCTGCAGCTCCTGGTGAAGCTTTATATTGTACTGCAATAGGTTATTACTATGTGCAATAGGTGGTCACTTTCACCAGCAGTACGCATCGGTCTTGTGCATTCCATGCTCACATCCTGGTTGTGAGCTGCATGAATTTCCTGTTTACAAACTGGTATTGAACCTCTGACCTCCATACACCATATTTAACCACTTCCGGATTCCGGGTGGTTTGGCTGATCTGTGCTGCGGGGGCTCTTCAGCCCGCAGCACAGATCAGAAATCAGGCAGGGCGATCAGACTTCCCCCCTTTTTTCCCCACTAGGGGGATGTCCTGCTGGGGGGGTCTGATCGCCGCCGCGCTGCTATGCCTAGCGGGTGGGCTCCTCAAAACCCCCCTCCGCAGCACTAGTCCTCCCTCTGCCTCCTTCCCTCCCTCTCCGGTCCCATGTGTGCGGCGCAGGCCGGAAAGCTGTCCTGCGCCGGATAGGATAGGCTTTAGCCTATCAGATGCCGGCGATCCCCGGCCAATCAAAGGCCGGGGATCGCCGATCTCCGTCACGGCGCTGCTGCGCAGCAGCGCCGTATGTATGTAAACAGCGGGGAGACACCCTCCGTGAACTGACATGGAACGGCCGCTCGAACGAGCGGCCGTTTCCATGGAAACCGCTTCAGGATTCAGGGGCGTACTTATGCGTACGCAGAATCCTGAAGTGGTTAATCAGTGTGGATAATATAGGCTCTTCTCCTCCCTTGATAAAGCAGGGTACATGCCGCTGAACTAGTGGAGGCTGTGTAGGGAATTCTGCCACTGCTCACCATCCTGATCTAATACACTTGCCTCCCTGAACAAATGCTAGCTTACTGGGTCACATAAGCACACTTGCATATTTGTGCATGCTGCTCTTTCCCCATGGTCACCTATTTCACAGCTATAATATTTGCAATGTGTTTTTTTTTTGCTTTTTGTGTGGTTTTGTTTTTTCAATAGTTCTTGCACTACTGATTGTTTGGTTTCTATGCACTTTGACCTATGACTGCACATACTGTCTAAATTGCACATAATATTTTCTGAACATTTCTCAGCTTTTTTTACATTTGAGCAAAAAGTGTCCAGTCCAAAATTATTCATACCCTTCACAACCTGTCACAGTCTGTGGGAAAATACAAAGTTCTATACCATTCCAAATAGTCTAAGCTGTTCTAAAGCACTCTTATTACCCTGATTAATTGGGGACAGCTGTTTTAATCAACTCAACAGGTTAAAAACAGCAGCTCAGTGAGGACCTGCGGCTGCACATTGTGGCTGCTCACAAGTCAGGAAAGGGTTACAAGGCCATTTCTAAATGTTTTCAAGTTCCAGTGGCTACAGTGCATGTTCCACACTGTGGAAAATCTCAGAAGACGTGGTCAGAAGCCAAAAGTGACACCTGTGCTAGCCAGGAGGATAGTGAGAGAGGTGAAAAAGATTCCAAGGATCACTACCAAGGCCATCCTGGTGAATCTGGGCTCAGCTGGTGGCAATGTCTCAAGGCAGACAATCCAACAGACGCTGCACACTGCTGGGTTCAATGGATGCAGACCAAGAAGGACGCCACTTCTCCAGATAAAGCACACAAAAGCTCCCTTGGCCTGTGCAAATGCTCATCAGGGCAAAAAAGAAGACTTCTGGTCTTCTGTGCTATGGTCAGATGAAACAAACAATTGAATTGTTTAGTCACAATGATGTTTCCTTCACTTGGCGTAAAAAAGGAGAAGCCTTCAACCCAAAGAACACCATCCCCACTGTCAAACATGGTGGTGGGAACCTAATGCTTAGGGGGTGTTTTTCAGCCAATGAACCAGGGAACCTAATCACAGTAAATGGCACCATGAAAAAAGAGCAATGCATGAGGATTCTTAATGACAACATCAGGCAGTCTACAGAGAAACTTGGCCTTGGGCACCAGTGGACATTTCAGCACGACAATGACCCAAAACACACAAGAAAAGTAGTGAAGAAATGGTTTGCAGACAACAAAATTGTCCTGACGTAATCTAATTGATAATCTGTGGAGGGAGCTAAAGATCAGGGTGCTGGCAAAAAGACAACCTGAAATATTTGGAGCTCATTGCTAAAGATGAATGGACAAAAATACCTGTGGAGACATGCAAAAAGCTGGTCTGCAATTATAGGAAGTGATTGATTGATAATGGTATGAATAAGACATTTTTTTGCTCAAATGTAAATTAAAGCTGAAATTTTTTTCCCCTCAATAATGCCTCTTGTACATTGTCTTATTATCTTTTAGGAGACACCTGTGTAATTTCCGGTGAAAAAATTACTTGCTTGTTGAATAAAAGTAACTTTAAAGAGAACCTGAACTGAAAATAAAAAGTCAAAATAACCATACACGGGTCATACTTCCCTCCTGTGTAGTCTACTCTTCAATCTCTTTCTCCTCTCCTGCATCACGTTTGTCCACTGTGATCAATGGATTTCTCAGTCCTCCATTTTAAAAATGGCCATTACCCCATAACAGCTTCCTGGTCAGCACACGTTTAAACTGTAATATTACCTACTTGAGCCACAGGGAAACATGGACATTACCTAGCATATTCAGTTGTAACTGACAGCTGCTGATACACAACTGACAGCAACTGGTATATTTCAGTTTTGACAACATATTGTCAGAACTGGAAGGGATCACTGTAAGAAGAAAATGGTGAGCTTTTGAGAGGAACTGAGGGTGAGGTAACTATGTAATAATCGTTTGCAGCTATGTCATGTGTTTATTTTAAATAATTTTACTCGCTTCAGGTTCCCTTTAAGTCTAAATTTACCAGGGGTATGAATAATTATGGGCAGCACTGTATATATATATATATATATATATATATATATATAGAGAGAGAGAGAGAGAGAGAGAGAGAGAGAGAGAGAGAGAGAGAGAGAGAGAGTGAGAGAGAGAGAGAGAGAGAGAGAGAGAGAAATCATGCTCTGCCCTTGTGGGCTTACGATCTATAGAGTGGTGGGTTGGAGACACTTGATGATGAACAGATGAATGAGCTAGTGGATAAGGCAGTGAGGCCCGGGAGCTATTTTCCCTCTATATCCATGAACTTCAGATAAATTTATCCAGAAGGGATGGAGATGGTAATAGATAAGGGTTTTTTTTTGTGTTGTGGGTAAGAGATAAGCCATTTGTAAAATTTCTATTGCCATTCCTCATTTCCAGTCCCAAGACCAGTCAGATTCATATTAAAGTTCTGAAGGATAAGACGTCAATCCAACAGTTGGATTGACGTCTTATCAGTTGTGTGAACAATAGCAAGCAACTTTTTTTTGGTTGTTTCAACTTCTTCCTCAACCAAAGGTGTTTGATAATTGTGCTGCATAAGAGATCACTGTTGAGTGTGTGTATGTGGCCTTAAACTCACAGTCACCGCTGATAGCCTCCATAAACAAATCACTGGCTTCAGCTCCCATTCAGCGTGTCTCGCCGCTCTTATCCCTTCCTCTACTTCCTCATACGTCACTATGCAGGACAACCAAGTCTGTGTGTAGTGAAGGGAAGCTGCACACACTAGGTACAGCCAGTGAGGACAGTGATCTGTGGCCAGTATGGAGGATTTATGATAATCTTTTACCCCTGCAGCCAGCGGGGTTAGAGCAGTAAGGAGGAACAAAGGTACAACGGGGGATTTTGGGCAGCTTCTACCCCTGCCGGGTGTTGGAGCATCACGTGCTGTCAGAACGGAGTCAGTCTATTCTGCAGCTTGCAGGGGGGAGCTGCATAATGGTGACGAGACATCTGACTAAAGCAGGGGGACACAATCTGGCTGGCTGGCAGCTCTACAGTGGCAAAATGCAGCAGATGCAGAGCAGAGGGGACACTTGATACTCGGCTACAAGTCAGAAATTTAGGTCCCCCCCTACTCCACAAAAGTAGATCAGACCTAAATTTGTATATACGGTATGTTTTTTTTTTAACCCAAATAACTATGTACCTATTGAAGTAGGCAAAAAAGTGATATTAAATGTACTTTGAGTAATTTCATGCTTGGTGGGAGCTTTAAAGATATTTAATTTATAAAGTTTGAAAATATCTCCTTGGAGAAAATTCAGGAGAAAAGTTTATTGAATATGGATCTTAGTGCACAAAGCCAATATTGCCTGTTATATGTTTTTGAAATAAAAACTATAATCCTGCTTTTGTCAGTTGTCCCCACAGTCAAAACAAGCGATTACAAATGCACAATGCAGTAAACACAGTTAAAACAAACAGACAAACAACACTATTTGTAACTTTCAAGCATAAAGGCAAAAAAAGAAAAGAAAACATGAATGCAAGAATGAAGGATCAAGGATCTGAGCTATAGCTCAAACACGGTTAACATTCTCTTTGGACTACCTTTCTTGACAGAAAATGTGTTTTTATATCCATTTGCTGGCCTTTCTTTGTTCAGATGGTTCACCTTGATAAAATTAGAACACAAATGTTCTCCTGACATTTTCTCAAAAAACATTTTGGGATTGTTAATTTTCCTCTGCCCTTTGGTTGTTCTCAGCTTGAACTATATATTCCAATCACTCCTTGCTTAGCAACTGCCACGGTGACTTTTCTGCCCATGTTATTGTTGTGGTTCAAAACTGCAATGTTATTTTGGTACTACATCGATTTAACACTGTAATGGATAATTTTTGGTCAATATTTAAGAAGAATATTTTAAGAAAGCCTGAACGACAATTATAGTTTAAAGGAGATGATCCTGAAGACTAAATCCAGAGCAACTTGAAAAGCTGAACACATTTCAAGCCATTTGTCAGAAGGTTGATATACCGGATTTCTCATGAACTGTAGATTGTTGGATAATCTATGAACATAAGAGACAAGCAAAAGTTACAGACTCCACTATGATAACAGAAAAGTTTATATTTTTGTGGGAATCAGTTATTCTATGTGGAATGTATTGCATCCAATTTGAGGCATATACCACTCTTAGACTATCACAGAGGCTCCAAGAGTCTCTTAAAAAATCCCTGAATGATACTGAAAGCCCCCATCACCTCCAACTTGGAAAACAGCACCTGTATGCCAACTTCCAGGTCACATATCTGATCATGCTGTCTGCAGCTGCAATAATTATGCTAAAAAAATGTATACATCTGCAAAAAATTCCAGAGACCATTTACTGATGTATCTATGAGATTTTTTTTTACTAGGGCATTTCTAAAAATATATAAAAACAAACAAACAAACAAAACACTACAGCAGTGCTTTGTCCGTCTATCATTTTTGTTGAGGTAAAATGAAGCGTCATGTTGATTTCTTTGTTCATAGCAAAGTCATTTATTGGCCTGGGCAGAACATAATACATTACTGAGGGGGTCCATGGTGTATATTAATAGTGTTATAAAAATGTTGTGAAGATTAAAGATTTAACCAGTCTGTGCTGGGGTATTGAGGGACATGATCCTACACCACTCACATCCGCTTTTGAAAAATAATTAACAAAATAAATAAATACAGTGATGCCTCCAGTAATTAATATACAATTGTATTTATAATCTGTATTAATTCGTTTTCATTCATTGTATTCATTTGAAGTTTGGATGCAGCCTCAAAATTATGGGAATTTGAACTGTACTTCTCCCAATTATACAATTAGCTCACACTCATTTTATGGGGCATAAAGGTGGGAAAGAGACCCTTGTCCCTCAACATTGATGCAAAGCTACTTAAGGTGAGAGGCTCTTTCAACACCCATTTGCAAGGAACAACCTCCCCCCGCCCTCCCAATGTTGAAAAGCATACCATCCTTATCCTGGCCAAGCAGGCTGAACATCTTGCTAAGGGTCACCTGGCTGGAACATTAAGGAGAACCCCATGCTACTTTTTCCCTTTCTCTAAATACATTTTTCACACAAGTAATATTTAAAATTAAAGTGACTGTACTCATTTCTTTTTGTTTTAAAAAAAATGGCAATATGTTTCCACCTCCAGGTCGCCATGGATAGTTGGGGGAAAGATGTAATTCGGCTGCCAGTTATTGCTGACACAGGGGGTGGAGGCGCCCAAAAATAGGAAATGTAATGAAACAAAAAAATATATATTGGAGGGAGGGTGTCTTTACCACTCCAGATGGAAGGACCCAAACCACAGGGTTACTGTAAAAAGATTAAATGATTTATTCAGCATCATTAAAAGGACAACGTGTTTCACGGGTTGCCAGGCCAGCTATTGCTGGCGGCTGAATTACAATTTTTTTTAGTAACTTGTGCTCTGTCTTTTGACGGCGCAAATTACTCATTGAGCGCTGCTATAGCAGTAATTCCCTTTAAGACCTATGGTAGCGCCGGCTGTGCCCAAATCTCCTGCACTGTTTTTACAGCGGTCGATAACTATGGCTTCCTAACCATGGACCTGTAACTAAAATGAAGGGTCCTGTGGGCCAGAACTAGTGATAAGCAAATGTGCCAGATGTCCTGTTCATCTAAATTCTCTGCAAAGCTGCATATATCTGATACATTGTGTAAAAAAAAAAAACCACATTTTATATTTTTTTAAAGGGGTCTATAGCTTTAAAACTGCCTCTGAGTGTAAACTAAGTTATTGTTAACAATTAATTACATGTTTCAGAAGAAGCTGTAATCAGTCATACATTAGAGCATCTGTTAGTTCACCTCAGTGTTTGATAGACTTAAAGAACCTTATGATGGCTCACTAATAATTTTCTGCCCTAGAAAAGTGTTCTTTGTTTTTTTTTGTTTGCTAGTTTTTTAATCAAGGTAAAAATTTCAGTTGTGTGGAGTGGCTGCAGGAGAAGTTCCTCATGTACTTCTAAACTCCCTGTAACACTAACCTGTCCATTATTTTCCACTGGTGTCTATGTTTTTCCTGCACACAGGTGTCACTGGCTGCACTCTTATACTCTTGGCCAGGGACATGTGCATATATATAGGGTGCGGTGAGGGGTCCAGTGCGTGCATTTGAATGTGCAGTCTAGGCCAGTGCAATAAGTGATGATTGTTCTATCATCTTCTGAGTTGTGCCTGGCTCAGTCTGGCGCTGTCTGTGCTCCGTGGCCCTTGCTTTCCTGAAATTGACACCTCTATTCTTGACCTGGTTTGTCTGACCAGTCTTTATACATTCTTCTGATTTGACCGCAGCTGGGAACTTTGACCTCACTTGTGATTTAACTGCACTGAACCCAGCTTGTAACCCCAATATTGTCTGCTTGCCACAACCTTGGCTAAACCTTTGACCTCATCTTGGATTCTTCTTCATTGTGTGCTGTCCCCTGTTCTCTGTTCTCTATGCCACTAGTAAATCCCATAAACTATGATCTAATGGTCACTAGGCACCAAAAACCATCAACCCTAGCAAAATTCTCTGGTGAAGACCCCTAGTCACTTAGATTTCACACCCTGGGGTAGCCATCATCGTGACTAGTAGACAAGTCAACAGACAATCCTAAATCAACACTCTCCATTATGGTTTTTTTTTTCCGACCGAAAATGAGTGGAGGAGCTTGAATAAATGGAATGGATGTGGAATGGGAATTTGGTAGCTCAGGTCTGGCGGGATATTTATAGTTTTGTGTTGTAGTCCTTGTTTGTATATAATTATTTACTCATAGATTATTAGAAAGTGAAAATTATTTAAAATATTTTGTTGTTGAAACATTGGTAAATGGTAAGATAAGAGCTCATATATATGTTTGTATTTCTCTTTTTTTATTAACACACTAGGTAGATTACAGAAGTATCTAAATTTTTATCTTGAGTTCATATTGGATTGTTTTCAAACAAAAATATATTTTTTATACTGTATACATTTTATTTTTCTACATGCAACAGACAGAAATTGATGTTGGTGATGTCATGCTGTCAGTGCACAAACTATTACAACTCCTCCTTCCCAGGCTGATCCACCTACTGGGATCCAATTTGTTCAACAGCAGTGTTTGGATGACCAGCGCTTGACTATTATGCAGGACTGTTAATGTCATTACCACCTTCTTCTGGTAAATAAAATATAATTATGTCATGATGAATTCTTGTTTTGCATGCTCATATGTACAGTATGTATTGATCCTGAGCTAACCTATGCTGTTTCAAAATCAGAATCGATTTTATGTGGCCAAATAAGTTTGCACTTACAAGGAATTTGACTTGAGAGTTGCTTAACGGACATAGGCAATATGATAAAAGGACAGACCGTATAGCTGTTACAAATCAAGTACAGTATATTAAATTAAAATGGTAGCAAACATTGTAAGACGCACAATATTTTTAACCACTTCAGCCCACAGGCCATTTTACCCTTATCGCCAAGAGCTATTTTCACCTGTCAGCGCTCCTCACATTCATTTGGCCATAACTCTATTAATTTTTAATTAAAATGTATTCTGACTGCATTTTTACTTTTTAACCACTAGATTCGCCACTAAACAGTATCCTGGGTTATGAGGAAGTGTTGAATTTTTTTTTTACACATTTTTTTTCTTTCATTATTACAAATGAACATGGACCCTGAAAGGGTCATGTCCATTCATTACAAACACTTCGATTGACTCGAACACTTGTTCCCCTTCACCAATCGATGCCATTTAAAGCCTGTCATGAACGCGACCATATAGAGTAGTGTGGCTCTTATCTGGACAAAAATAGTTGTCCAGATATGATTAAGTGGTTAAACATGTTCTACTATTTCTATGTTTCAAAGTTTTTATTGAAGTTTTAAAAGTTTTAACAATGCAGATTGTACATAAAGAAATGAACAATAATAAAGGAATTCAGGGGACAACATATATCAGAACCTTCCATTAGTGTCTAGACTTGATCGGGGAGGGTTAGGAACGATAACCAGTAGTGTTAGTTTGGCAAATGTTGGAGCAGCTGGAAGTGGGATTACTACTGTCAGGAATAAATTCTGTGAGCCCTCAGAGGACTAAGTCCAACAATCTGGGGCATGCTTAGGAAGACTTAGGGGTAGGGCAGGGAAGGGGCCAGCTCAGGCTGGGTATTATAAATGCCTCCTTGGGCGCCCGTCATCCAGTGATGGACGGGCGGGCCAAGAGAGGTTACCAATGTAGTCTAATCCAAAGAAAAGTTGAGAGAGAAGGATAAGGAAAGAAAGGAAGAGAAGGGATGAGTGGAGAAAGAAAAGAGAGGGGTCAAGGGTATGGGGGCCACCTCACAGTCTCGAGAGAGAAGACCACTCCAGATTTAGATGTTCTAAGCGAATCCAGGGGTCCCAGGTTTTTTCAAACTTCTTTTGGGTATCTTTAAGGATACTAGTAAGGCGTTCGTTTACCATTATTGAGTTAATTCGTGATTTCACTTCGTTGATAGTGACAGAAGGTTTCTTCCAGTTCCGTGCTATTGTCATAGCAGCTGCTGAGAATACTATGGAAGCCAATTTATTTTGTGCAGAGGTTAGGGGTCCTATTTTCCCATGTAGTAGAGCTTGCCAAGGGTCTTTCGCGATTGGTTGGTGGAAGAGAGAAGAAAGCAATTTATATACCTGGCACCAGAAGCGAGTCAGTCGTGGGCAAGTCCACCAGATGTGTAGCATATCGCCGAGCACTCTACAGCCTCGGAAGCAATAAGGGGTTAGCAGATGGAAATATTTTGACCAAACGGGCTGGGACCAAATACCACCGGGTCATGACCTTATAGGCGGCCTCAACTATATATAAATTATTTGAGCAACTAGAGATCCTACTCCAGATATCCAGCTAGTCCTCCCTGTCCTTGGGGCTAGCAAGATCTTTTTCCCATTTTGAGGCATAAGGGTGTGTCACTGGGGGGGATGGGCGAGATAAGAAGCAGTGTAATCTAGAAATTAAGCCTTTAGTGTTAGGGCTATGGGAACAGATGTGTTCGTAGGGGGTTGCAGTAAAAGGGGGGTCTTTTCCACGAATGAGGGATTTGACCCAGTGTCCTATCTGTAGATATCGAAAAAATTCTCTGGGGGGAGCCTGAAATTTTTCTTGTATGTCTGGCCAAGAAAGGAAACCTCTGGAGGTAAGAAAGTGCGTTACATTAGTGAGGCCTTTCGTGCTCCACCAAGAGAATGCTACTGGGTCATCAAGGCCTGGGGGAAACAGTGGGTTATTCGTCAGTGGGAGCAAGGGTAAGAATGATGATTGAAGGTTAGCGGAGTAACGGACCGAGTCCCACACCTGGAGGCAGTGGGCCATGGGGGGGCTGAGTGAGGGAGGCCTCATTTTCGGGGGAAGCCATAATAACGTGCTGGGCAGTAAGGGGTCGCAAGTAGGCATCTCTATAAAGACCCAAAGAGGGGTGTCATGCACCTGAAACAGTCAGGTGAGTTGGGCGATGGTCGCTGCCCGGTAATAGGATGCGACCTGTGGGACTCCCAGTCCCCCATCTAGTTTGTGAGCAAAAAGGGTCGACTTACAGACCCTGGGGCCTTTACGGCCCCAGACAAAGTTCAAAATTTTCTTTTGGAAGATCCGTAGATAGTGGCTGGGGACTGTGACCGGAAGTGTGCGGAAGTAATAAAGAAGTAATAAAGAAGTTTTGGTAGGTAAGTCATTTTTAATTGCATTGATCTTCCCTAGCCATGATAGGGGAGAGTGAGACCACCGTTCCGTCAGTGCGGAGAGTGATTTCAGCAGTGGGGGATAGTTGGCAGAGAAGAGGGAGGCATAGTTGGGGAGTGATGCCTAGATAGGGTAAGGATTGAACCCAATGAAATGGGAAGGACCCTCGTAGTTGGTCCAAGTCGACCGGGGAGAGGGAGATTCCCATAGCCTTGGATTTGTCGACGTTTATTTGAAGGCCTGAGACCCGGGCAAAGTAAGCAAAAGCCTGGAGGGCCTCTGAGATGGATGTGTGGGGCTGTGTTAAGGTTAACAAGGTATCATCTGCAAACATAAGGAGTTTATGGGTTAGGCCAGCGTGTTCAATCCCTTTGATTGCAGAGTTGTTGCGTAGGTAACAAGCGAAGGGTTCAAGGGCAAGAATGAACAACAGGGGGGATAAAGGGCAACCCTGCCTGGTGCCTCGCTTGATCTCGAAAGTTTGGGAACTGTGGCCATAAAATCTCACCGAGGCTGTGGGACCTGTGTACATCCCCTGTATCCAGTTTAAAAATTGCGCGTCTAAACCCCATTTATTGAGGGCGAGTTTCAGGTAGGGCCACGAGAGAGTATCGAAGGCCTTATATATATCTAGGGATAAGGCCACCCCAGGGATTTTATTTGTGTGGAGGTAATGAGTTAAGAGGATAGCTCTTCTGGTGCCGTCCTCCGCCTGTCTGCCGGGGACGAAACCTATCTGATCCCTATGAATTAGAGTTGGGAGGACTTTGTTCAATCTTAGTGCTAAAATTTTTCCCAGTAGTTTGAAATCTGTGTTAATGAGGGAGATGGGGCGAAATTGATGGACTGCGTGATGTTCCTGTTCTACCTTAGGGACCATTGAGATATAGGCCTCAAGCAGGGAACTAGGGGGAGACCCGCCCTCCCGAATCTCATTGTAACATTTTGCTAATTTAGGGGCTAATAGATCTGATAATTTTTTATAGTAGAGGGCCGAGAACCCGTCTGGACCGGGGGTTTTATTGGGTTTCAGGGTTTTAATGGCAAGTAGGACTTCAGCTGTGGTAATAGGGGCGCTAAGACTGGTGATGGAATCTTGGTCCAGTGTTGGGAGCGTAATCTGGTCCAGAAAACTACGGATAGTTGCGTCAGGGCCAGTAGAAGTATCAGTGTATAAATCTGATAAGAATTTTCCAAAGGCATCGACAATCTTATGGGGGTTAGCAGTGATCTGCCCTGAAGAATTGCAAATTTTTACCATGGTCGGATGGGGGGGTTTATTTTTAAGACACTTGGCCAATAGGGCCAAGGGCTTATTAGCGTTATAGTAGTAAAGCTGTCTCTGCCATCTGAGCTGTTGTTCCACTCTGTCAGTTAAAAGGAGGTCCAGTTCTGTACGGACGCGGTCTCGGATAAGTCTGTTAATGCGTGTGGGTGTGCGTTTCCACTCTTGTTCCGCACGCTCCAATTTTACGGTTAATTCTTCGATTTTTTTATTACGACGCTTTTTGAGGGCGCTAGCAATTCCTATTAGTGTCCCTCGTATGGTGGCTTTGTGGGCCTCCCATAGAGTGAAAGGAGAGGAAACAGAGCCTGTGTTGTCAGCGAAGTATTCCTCAAGTTTTTCCCTCAGTTGATCAGTGATATCTACTCTGGAGAGCAGGGACTCATTAAGGCGCCAGCTAAATGCTCTATTGATCGGAAGGGTCGCGGAGCAACAGATGGAGACTGGAGAATGGTCTGACCAAGAGGTTGTGTGGATTTTTGCTGCTAGTGCAAGGTGCAGACATGCTTGTTGTACGAATATATGGTCAATCCTACTAAAGCTATCGTGGGCATTAGAGTAAAATGTGAAATCTTTAGTGGATGGGTGATGTTCCCTCCAAGCGTCAACATAACCGTGACGGTCTAGAAGTTCTTTGATCTTTGCACCTTGTGGGTCTATGAGTTCTGTGTTAGGGTTAGGATTAGTGGTTCGTTGTCTGTCTAATTTGGGGTTAAGGGTGGCGTTAGTATCACCTGCGACTATTATCTGCCCTGAGCCATGTTGAGAGAGGACCTCTAAAAAGTGGGAGTAAAAGTTGGACTGGTGTGCATTAGGAGCGTAGTATGTAGCTATGGTGATCTCTCTATCATAAATGGTGCCCAATAGGATGAGGTATCTGCCAGTAGGATCTGCTATGTGTTTTGTGTAGCTGAAGGGGAATTTTTTCTTAAAGGCAATTAAAACGCCACGCACCTTCTTGCGGGCGCAGGCAAAAAAAACTGTGGGGTAATGGCGACTCAGATATTTAGGACAGGTAGGCTGGTCTAGTCTGGTCTCTTGTAGGCATATTATATCTGCTTGGCAAGCTTTATAGTAGGTAAACGCTTTGGAACGTTTATGGGGGGAACCGAATCCCTGGACATTATGAGAGAAAATTTTGAAACTGGAAGAAGTCATGGAGGATTAATATAGAAGCTCATTGTGTTGTGGGGAACTGTGAGGTGGAGACCCAAGGGAGTAGGAAAGGACAGCAGGGGAAAGTGAAAGAAGGGGAAGAGGAGGAAACGAAGCTTGGAAAGAAGAGAAGACAAGAAGACAGCGAGAGCGCAGTTTCTTGGTATACAAGGAACTGAGCTAAGTTGAGCGCATGACCACGTAAGGGTCAAGAACAGAGAGACCTCAGGGGGGGAGGAGTCCCAACGATGTAGTGACTCCGGCTGGGTCATAGGGGAACATGTGTTGGCCGACTGCTCTGCTGGCTAAATTAGTGGATCATAATGAAGTAAGGCCCCAGCTTGGGCATTATAATGGGGGGGGGGGGGGAACGGGTAAGGGACGTGGGGAGGGGTTAGAGGCGCTGTTAAGCCAATGGAAGGCGATTGGAGTGAGGAGATATAAGGCTATGAAATTGGTGGGTATCCGAGTGGCAAGCCAGCAGAGAAGTTGGTCTGAAATATTGTTTGTAAAACAAAACTTAACTCTATAACAGCATAACAATAAGCATACAGAGAAAAGATAATTACTTTATAATGGTGTAAAAGGGAGAACATATTGAGGAACATTATCCGTCTACTGGCACCAAAAGAGTAATGGACACTGTAGTGTATTAGGGGGAGGAGGGGGGGGGGAAATAGAATATTTGCGCTTCTCAAATGCAGATAGTGGGGAGGAGGGCAGCAGGCACGTGCGTGTGTGTGTTGGCCTCAATTAAATCAGGAAGCCAGAGTAATAGAAATTTTGCGTAGATACGATGCCCTCCCATGGGGTAAATATGCCATGTCTAAGGCAGAAGCTTCAGAGTGCACTATTGGTTCTACAAGTAATCGTCCAGGGAGGGGGATTATATTATGAGCAGTGCATGCAGGATCAGGAGGTGAGGTGATAATGCAAGCTAGTGCCAGCAGAGCGGATGTTCGATCAGGCGTAGGACTTGACCTATGTTGTGCAATAAAGTAGGGAAACCACCTATCTGATCAAAACAGTATTTAAAACCAAAACAGTATATCCGAGCAGTGATGGGTAGGTCGGGGGAGAGTGGGGGAGGGGGGGGGGAGATAGGGAAAGAGGGGAGGGGGGTAAACTGCTCACATCAGGACAACAGATGGTAATCAGCAAGTTGCTTTAGAACCCATCAGATAAGCCAACAAAAGTTAGTTAAATGGAAATACCAGGTACATTATATCTCCGATTGGCATGTGAGTGGGGAGGGGGGGGGGGAGGGGGAGGGAAGACAAGCTCCAGCGTTGAGGCAGCCGTGAGGGGAAGGGTAAGGGTAGATATGGGGAGAGGGGTAATAAAGAGATTCACAGTATACATTACAACTTCGGAGTGTGAGAAATAAACTTATGCTTAACTATAAGTAGCTGTGCTGTCATCCAAAGAATATTTCAACGGTCCGGGTTGCAATAGCAGTTCCATAGACAAAGTAGGATGTATGGTAGCATTAGGCTGGTAAACCTGAAAAGCAGTTATGTAGGACTACGGTCTGTCATCATGAATGCCCAGGGGCTGGTTAGCAGCCACTGCTGGGTCATAACAGAGTCTAGTGAGGAATGGTATATGAGAAAATGTTCTACTATTTCTAATACTTAGAATTGCTACTTTTTCAAATCTTTTCTTTTTAAACAATGTTATTCTTTTTTTTTTATTAAATATTTTTTAATTAAGTACACCAATCTACGTATTTAAATAGTTGTCTTAGTTTTCCATTGAACACCATCAATAAGCTGATGTTGTATTCATATAATGCTATATTTCAGTTATCCCTTTAACACACATTGAAGTAAATATAAAACATTAATCTTACTTTACTTTTAGTATTAATAAATAATCAGTAGCCCTTCATGATTAAATTTTAACTTAACCGAGGGGGGGAATCAGAAGAGCTTCTATGCAAATATTGATTTATTCTTAAAGGTATGAGGTCTTGTTAAAGTTTTAGGTCACTAAAATTCAGGTAAATAGTAGAGAAAATAAATATTACACCTGTTGCAAAATAAAAAAATTAACAGGTTCATTATCCATTAATTTTTGTCAACTGAAATAGATTTTTACTTGCATTTTTCAGAGACCAGAAATTCTGAGACTTTCAGGGATAGAAAAGCGTCTGAGTTTCCCAGTTGGCATAACTTCTCAAGTCCAGGACAAATATGGATAATGCCTTTTTTCAGTTATTTGTGTGTAACTGTATAATGTTATAAATATGTTAAAAAAAAAATAATTGTAATTTTAACATAAAAACTAGACTTTTATTTTTTGCAACTGTGAATATAATAGGGGTGACATGCTGGTCCAATGGATAGCACTCTCGCCTTGTGCCACTAGAAACCCAAGTTTAAATCTCTTGAGAACATTGTCTTCATGGACTTTGTTTGTCCTCCCACTACCAGTGGTTGGAATATATTATTATATCAGCCTTTTTATTGTTTGTCAGCACCTCTGAGAGACAGTTAGTGATGTGGATTTGGACTTTGTAAAGTGCTGCAAATGTTAATGCCACATAAATGAATATGAATTATATATATTTAGTGGTTGCCATTCCACTGTAACATATTAACCTCCTTGGCGGTATGGACGAGCTCAGCTCGTCCATGTACGCCAAGGAGGATTGCTCAGCCCCTGGAGGGTCTTTTTACCTACTTTTTTTTTCAGAACATGTAGCTAGCACTTTGCTAGCTACATGTTCTGTCCGATCGCCGCCGCTACCCGCCGATCCGCCGTGGTGCGCAGCTAAAGGGGCTGCCCCCCCAAAATGCCTAGCGCAGCCTGGCGAATCACCGCCAGGCTGCGCAATGGGAAGGATCGGAGCTCCCCATGATGTCATGACGTCATGTCCGATCATCACCATGGCGACGGGAGAAGCAATGATAGGAAGTCACGCTTCTCGCGGGATCTCGGACGCGTAAGTATGGCGGCAGGGATTGGGAGGGTGGATGCAGACGCAGACAGCGTGGCGTACTGCTGTAGCTGGCAATACGCTAGCTACAGCAAGCGGGAAAAAAATATTTAGCAAAAAAGGGTAATGCGTACTTATGTACGCATTACCCAGAACGCCAGGGATGTTAATATCATGGTTGTTATGGTAGTTAATTGCCATCCAAGGTTGTGTTGTTTGCTTTTGTCAAAAATATTAAATGCGTAAACGCTCTCTTTTCATAGCTTTATACCGCTTATTTCTTATTTGTTTTTATATATTTCTTCTTATTATTATTGATGTATATAGTGCCAGCGTCTTCCATTGCGCTGTATAACAGAATACAGGGTACAACAATACAAAATAATTCTCTGCCATTGTCCACCGGTGGGGATCGAGCGGGCGGGAGTCGAGCGGCTTGATCGGGCCAGCTGAATATTATCAGCTGGCCAGATCAGCTGGTCAATACACGGTACAGAAACGTACTGTGTATCCCCAGCATAAGGGATAGGACAGTGTTAAAATGTAATTTGTGGTTGCTAGGGGTTACCGCCTCTTTCAGCACCAGCAGCATAGGAACAGCGTTTAGTAACTTGATATTCTCGCAGCAGCAGCAATGAAGGGAGATAACAGGCATCTTCAAATAGTGAAGGAGATTTATTTGGCAACGCCTAAATACGGCTAGAATACAGGTACATACAGCTTAAAGAATCTTGGTTACTTCAGCAAAGCAACAATATCTCAGTTCCGTATTTGGCGTTGCCTTGCATTTTAAATCAGTTCTAGCAACTGATTTAGGTTCCTCTTAAGCAGGGGTCCCCAACCTTTTCCGGCCTGGGGACCACTTCCTGACCTCAGTGTGGGTAGGTAGTGCCCCAGTATAGCTAGTATAGCGCCAAGTATAGCTAGTATAGTGCCCAGTATGGGTAGGTAGTGCCCCAGTATAGCTAGTATAGTGCCAAGTATAGCTAGTATAGTGCCAGAGTATAGCTAGTATAGTGCCCAGTATGGCTAGTATAGTGCCCAGTATAGGTAGGTAGTGCCCCAGTATAGGTAGGTAGTGCCCCAGTATAGCTAGTATAGTGCCCAGTATGGGTAGGTAGTGCCCCAGTATAGCTAGTATAGTGCACAGTATAGCTAGTATAGTGCCCAGTATAGCTAGAATAGTGCCCAGTATAGCTAGTATAGTGCCCCAGTATAGCACCCCCGTGTGGGTAGGTAGTGCCCCAGTATAGCTAGTATAGTGCCCAGTATAGCTAGTATAGTGCCCAGTATGGGTAGGTAGTGCCCTAGTATAGCTAGTATAGTGCCCAGTATA
Organism: Hyperolius riggenbachi; assembly: GCF_040937935.1. Lineage (NCBI taxonomy): Eukaryota > Metazoa > Chordata > Amphibia > Anura > Hyperoliidae > Hyperolius > Hyperolius riggenbachi. Next base: position 553,414,434 of record NC_090646.1, read on the forward strand.
GCTAGTATAGTGCCCCAGTATAGCTAGTATAGTACCCAGTATAGCTAGTATAGTGCCCAGTATGGGTAGGTAATGCTCCAGTATAGCTAGTATAGTGCCCAGTATAGCTAGTATAGTGCCCAAGTATAGCGCCCCAGTATGGGTAGGTAGTGCCCCAGTATAGCCGCCCCCCCCCCCCTCCCTCCCGCGGCCGCTGCTGCTGTTACCTTAGCCAGCGGCCGCTTCCTCTATATACCCTTCTTCGTGGACTGATTCACAGCAGCGTGCCCCGCAGCTGCTGTGATGAGGCAGGAAGCAGGGCAGCGGCTTCCTGTAGGGGCGATGTGTATCGCCGTTACTTTGGGAACTGCTCTCTCCTACTTCCTGCCTCATCACAGCAGCCGCGGGGCGCGCTGCTGTGAATCAGTCCAGGGGCAGGAGAAGGGAATATAGAGGAAGAGGCCGCTGGTTAAGGTAACAGCAGCGGCAGCCGCCGGGGGGAGCGGGTGGGGGTGGGCGCAAGAGGACAGTCCTGCGGCCCAACTGCAAACGTCCCACGGACCAGCAGTGGGCCATGGACCGGTGGTTGGGGACCCCTGCAGTCTTAAGAACAGCCTCTAAGTTACATTACATAGGCAGAAAGGAAGGTGAAGCTAGGTAGGAGTAAATGCAGGAAGGTTGCAGGAAGTTTGTGTGCCTGTCCATCAATTATAAACAGCTTACCAAGGGTTAACTCTTGATCCCACCCTGCGGGCTCATCAGCTGCCCATCACTTCCAAGGCCTGTAATTGGCTGGCCGCAGCATGTGATGTTATGACATGCACAGTCGTCACTGTGTATGCACCGGAAAAATTTAATTGATTTTTTCAGTGATCTGTCCCCTCTATTCCAGTAAAGGATTGTTGTCTATTGAGGCTGAGTTTTGTTTAAAGACCCTGAGCAGTGACTGAAATTAAAAGATTTCACTTACCTGGGGCTTCCTCCAGCCCACCGTAGGCCTCAAATGTCCCCGGCGTCCTCCTGGCTCCTTGCCGTATGCCTCCGCTGGCTCCAGTTACCGGCAACACCCGGGACAGGTGTCACAGCAGACCTGCCATGTCCAGACCTGTCATGCCGGCCGCCGTGATGATGCCTAGCGTGATGACACCATGCGTCAGGATCCAGGAAGAGAGGAAGAGCCGGTAACAGGAGCCGGCGGAGGCACACGGCGAGGAGCCAGGAGGACGCCGGGGGACCTCGCGGCCTACGGTGGGCTGGAGGAAGGCCCAGGTAAGAGAAATCTTTTCATTTCAGTCACTGCTCAGGGTCCCTTTAAGCAAAACTCAGCCTCAATAGACAACAATCCTTTTACTGGAATAGCAACACGTTCCACTTAATCCTGAGAATTGTTTCTCTCAAATGTCTCCTAAAGCAGAACTCTGAATATTCAGTCTTCTTGTTGAAACAGTGGTTCTCTAAAGTAAATGAAGGGTCCTAAAAAGTGTAAAGGTGGCGACACACTATACAATTTTTTAAATATCAATGTTCAATTTAAGAATAGCAATCAATTTTTCTGACTGATTGTAACAATGTACCACACACCTATGTTCAATTTTTCCCCAATCATAAATAAAATAATTGAAATCTCATTGAAAGCTCAGAAAACATTGATTGGAACTGTACATCAAATAATTGACTATCCATTACACACACCATACAATTCTTTATAAAGGTGGTCTGAAATCTCCAACATGTCCAATCTCCAAAAATCTAAAAAAAAAGCGGGAAATTCGATCGGATTTATGAATCGAAAATAAAGAAAAGCTCTCGATTTTTCGGGACATCCAATCAAAATAATAATTATTATGGTGTGCGGCCACCTTAACCACCTGGGCGTTACGGACGAGCTCAGCTCATCCAGTAACGCCGCAGTGGATTGCTCACTCCCTGGTGGGCCAATTTGCATAATTTTTTAAAACACACAGTTAGCACATTGCTAGCTGCGTGTTTACCCGCTTGCCGCCGCTCACCGCCGATCCGCCGCTACCCGCCGCAAAAGAGGGCCCCCCCGCAGACCCCTTGCGCAGCCTGGCCAATTACCACCAGGCTGCGCTATGGGGTGGATCGGGACTCCCCCTGACGTCACGACGTCGATGAAGTCATTCCGTTCGTCGCCATGGCGATGGGGGAAGCCCTACAGGAAATCCCATTCAGAAAGGGATTTCCTGATGGGTTTGATCACTGGCAGCAATCCGAAGGGTGGGAGGGAGGGAGCAGGGAGGGGAGAATCATGTAGCTAGCGGTAGGCTAGCTACATGAAAAAAATAATTAGGTAAAAAAACGTACGTAATCAAAACGCCAGGGAGGTTAAGTTTGGGTGAGTGACGGATGTGTTGACGAAGGATGTTCCAGAGGATTGGCGAGGATTAAGAGAAGTCTTGTAAGTGGGAGTGAGAAGAGGTGACCAGAGAGGAAAACAGGACAGTATTGTTAATAGAGCGGAGATTGTGTGTAGGATGGAATCTCGTAATATGTTTATTGAGATAAGAAGGAGCTAGGTTGTGAAGAGTTTTGTAGGTAAGAGTCAGGATTTAAAATTTTATCATTTGTGTAACTGACAGCCAAAAAGGGGACTGATAGAGGGGGATAGGGCTGGAGGAGTGGGAGGAGATGAGTTCAAGATTGACTGTAGTGGGACTAAATGGTTAGCAGAGAGGCCACAGAGCAGAGAGTTGCAATAGTCTAGTCTTTTGGTTGAGTGTTGCTTCACATGAAAGTCATGTATTTGCAGATAGAAAAAAGTGGAAGGTTTTTCCCTGTCAGATTTTTCAAGTCACATCACAACACTTACTTCAAACCGTACTTCAAAAATAGTGTAAACTTCATAAGAAAAAAAAATGTGTTCGCTGGTAAAAAAAAAAAAAACATGTTAAACTCTATAAAGCAACAGTAAACTGACAATCAGTCAGGTAAAATATTAAAGCTATTTTATGTTATTAGTACCAAACATCTGCAGTGTTTGTTAGTTACATTTTGCAGCCTATCCTTGCGGACATAGTATGACCCGATCAGCAGCCAGGAAAGGTAAGGGCAAGATAAGCCAGGGAAGGGCAAAGGATTCTAAAAATCATGGTTGTGGTGGCAGGCACCATATTAAAGATCTTAATCACCTGGAATTGACCCACTCAGGCCCTATAAAAAAGATACAGAATGTGATCTAGTAACTATAGTATGGTATTCTAGATAGTTAGATCTCTTCTGCTGAGGTGGTAGTTAGCCAGAAAGGTTTTGGTGAAGAACACTCACACATACAGTGGGTTGCAAAAGTATTCGGCCCACTTGAAGTTTCCACATTTTGTCACATTACTGCCACAAACATGCATCAGTTTTATTGGAATTTCACGTGAAAGACCAATACAAAGTGGTGTACATGTGAGAAGTGGATCGAAAATCATACATCATTCCAAACATTTTTTACAAATAAATAACTGCAAAGTGGGGTGTGCGTAATTATTCGGCCCCCTGAGTCAATACTTTGTAGAACCACCTTTTGCTGCAATTACAGCTGTCAGTGTTTTAGGGTATGTCTCTACCACTTTTGCACATCTAGAGACTGAAATCCTTGCCCATTCTTCTTTGCAAAACAGCTCTAGCTCAGTCAGATTAGATGGACAGCGTTAATTGTGGACAGCAGTTTTCAGATCTTGCCACAGATTCTCGATTGGATTTAGATCTGGACTTTGACTGGGCCATTCTAACACATGGATATGTTTTGTTTTAAACCATTCCATTGTTGCCCTGGCTTTATGTTTAGGGTCATTGTCCTGCTCGAAGGTGAACCTCCGCCCCAGTCTCAAGTCTTTTGCAGTCTCCAAGAGGTTTTCTTCCAAGTTTGCCCTGTATTTGGCTCCCTCCATCTTCCCATCAACTCTGACCAGCTTCCCTGTCCCTGCTGAAGAGATGCACCCCCCGAGCATGATGCTGCCACCGCCATATTTGACAGTGGGGATGGTGTGTTTAGAGTGATGTGCAACATTAGTTTTCCGCCACACATAGCGTTTTGCAATTTGGCCAAAAAGTTCCATTTTGGTCTCATCTGACCAGAGCACCTATTTCCACATGGTTGCTGTGTCCCCCACATGGCTTGTGGCAAACTGCAAACGGGACTTCTTATGCTTTCTGTTAACAATGCATTTCTTCTTGCCACTGTTCCATAAAGGCCAACTTTGTACAGTGCATGACTAATAGTTGTCCTATGGACAGAGTCTCCCACCTGAGCTGTAGATCTCTGCAGCTCGTCCAGAGTCTCCATGGGCCTTTTGACTGCATTTCTGATCAGCGCTCTCCTTGTTCGGCCTGTGAGTTTAGGTGGACGGCCTTGTCTTGGTAGGTTTACAGTTGTGCCATACTCCTTCCATTTCTGAATGATCGCTTGAACAGTGCTCCGTGGGATGTTCAAGGCTTTGGAAATATTTTTGTAGCCCAAGCCTGCTTTAAATTTCTCAATAACTTGATCCCTGACCTGTCTTGTGTGTTCTTTGGACTTCACTGTGTTGTTGCTCCCAATATTCTCTTAGACAACCTCTGAGGCCCTCACAGAGCAGCTGTATTTTTACTGACATTAGATTACACACAGGTGCACTCTATTTAGTCATTAGTACTCATCAGGCAATGTCTATGGGCAACTGACTGCACTCAGATCAAAGGGGGCCGAATAATTATGCACACAGCACTTTGCAGTTATTTATTTGTAAAAAATGCTTGGAATCATGTATGATTTTCGTTCCACTTCTCACATGTACGCCACTTTGCATTGGTCTTTCACGTGGAATTCCAATAAAATTGATTCATGTTTGTGGCAGTAATGTGACAAAATGTGGAAAACTTCAAGGGGGCCGAATACTTCTGCAACCCACTGTATCCCAAACCTCACTCACATGATGAATCTGGCAGAAAAGAACGTCTTAAGCAGCTACGCAGGCTTAGAACTGCTGCTGGTTAAGGCCAGGAAAATAAGCTCCTATTTTTACTTTGCAGAAATGCGGTGCCAATGCAACCTATCTCCAAATTGTCCCATACACATTGGCATTTCACTTTACACATGTTGCAGTAGCTCATATCTTGGGCTATTATATGGACTATATGGAGCACACTAGAACTAATGCTGTTCCGACTTAAGGAAATGTATGCAAAGCCAGAAGATGAGGAGCAGGAAGAAGAAGAGATGGTAGGGATGTTATTTTTCCAAATTCACTACAGATGAGCAGTGACCAACACTGCAGAGGTGGGTGCATTGGCTGATTAAGAGAGGAGCAAGAAAGCCAAGCTTCCTATTATGCGTCTACATGCATGGAGCATGGAAACGTGAAGAGGAGGTGGAAGGGGTGGTGGTGCAGGAGAATAGAAGGGAGAGGAGCAGGCTATGTAAGGAATTTTCTATATATCCTCAACCCTAGCAATTGGTTCTGATTGTGGGGAACCGAAGAGGACACTAATATTCTAGCTGACCAAGAAGACTCTTGGGTTCACACTAAAAGATCAGAATGGCTGAACTTCTATGAAAGTATAAGAAAGACTAAAGGCATCGCTATAAGGAAGAGCAAGGCCCTTTCTCTATGGCAGCAGATGTTCATCTGCTAACTAGGGCAGGCCCATGGAAGAAAATCTGGAAGAACTGCTCAGATACCTACAACACCAAAAATGAAAACCCATTGGTAACTGGGTGCGCCTAATGGTGAAAGCTAAAAAAAACATACACTTAAGGTGCTTGCCTGCACTGCTGTAAGTACTTTATTTTAAAGGGTGTCCAGTGCAGCTGATGAAAGGAGAGCTGGAGGGTGAACTAGTAAATGTTGGCACTGGAAGTTTGGGCACTGTGATAGGTTTGATGCATGAAGCACCTGCTGCCAATGCTGGCTATGGTGTGGGTAGTGCAGGGACCAGTTTGGCAAGGAACACCGTGAGATGATTATCAGGCTTGATGCAAGGTGCTGCAGCTTTTCAGGGAACTACAATTCTTTATTTTAACCACACACACATTTTTATTAATATCTTTGTCAGGATCTTTGTTATACTAATATCTAAAAGCGCACATGTGCATATAAACACAGCAGAGCAAGAGTCATGACCAATATGGTCTCAGGTATCCCTTTAAGTTATGTTTGGACAGTACGTAACTCAGGTAGGCCTTGATATATAAAATACCACCACCACATCCTGAAGATGGAACCCTCACACCTATATTTTGACCCTCTGCTAGATTGGGTCCTCAGCATCTGCGGGGCAATTTTTAGGCCTCCCCTGCCTGCCACAAACTATTCAAAGTGACCTCTTCACAGCTCTGAAGCCAGTTTTGTTGCACCGTTCACATCAAATTATAAGCCAAAAAAGCCCGCATAGTGTAAAAACATACTTCACATTTATTAAAATTACGATTGAACACTCACATATCCTCTTCTTTGAAACACGGTTCAGAGTTTTAGCGGGCTCTACCCCGAGTTTGGGCCATCACCTGACTTCTGGTGCGCTGCACACCCACTGGAGTCCAGTGACAGAACGCCTGGCTCTTATTTCTGATCTGATAGATCTTCCACATAAAGGAAGTTGCAGGGCATGCTGGTTTTTCTTTTTTTTCTTCTTTACTTTCCCCTCAGACATAAATAATGCAGCCTGATTGGCTGAAGCCTCTTTCCCTCCTGTTTTCCCCTCCCACACCTCTGTTTCTCTCTGATTGGCCAATATTTATCATGCTGAGACAATGCACTTTCTACTGTAGAGCTGGGTGGGAGTGCCTGAAGACTGGGAGGAGGGCGGGCAAAGCATACACAGACAGTAAGGGAGGAAATTAGGTCAGGATTGGCTTCACGATAGACAGAGTCAAAATGGAAAATCATAAGAAGGATTTTCTCATTTTTTACTCAAAATGTGGACAGTGCAATACAGATGTTATGTAAGTACAGCAAGTATTTATCTACTTATATACTGTATGTGTTTGTTTTTCTGAGATAGTATGGCTGACAGCTCCTCTTTTAAAAATAAATTAAGTGCATTTATAAGCTTAGCATTCTGTTAACTAACATTAATAATGGAAATTTGATATTGTTGTTACAGCTGCCTGTTTGCATGAGGATGGGAAAAGGCCGGTAAAAAAGGTAGTTTAAATGCTATGTTGAAGTGTAAGTAGAGATTAAGAATTAGATTAGAGCAAATGAAATCCAAGGCAAAGGTACTGACCTAAGATTTGATAATTACAGAGGAGAGTCTTTGTTGAGATAAGGCAGTGAAGTAATTTAGAGAGGTTGGTTACAAATCTTTCTATCTGGACCAATTCCTGTGTCTGGTGTGAAGTTAATACAGAACAACCTGAATCTTAGTAACTGAGGATTCTTTTTTCTTTTTTTTTTTTAAGCGATTCTAGCATCTCTAAAGATTGTAAGGTTAGAATAAGAGAGAAATATGTTCTTTATTCTTCTGCGTATCCCATATGCTATTGCATTATACAGAGAACAAGTGAAATGTTTGCCTATTGTTGTTTTTAATCAATATACTCCATTATTAGTTCTTATCCGTGCGTGTGATCAATTACCGAGTATAGGCTGATTTTTATTTCCAGATGACTTTGACCTATTATGATAATCTTTATTCTTATTTTTTTCTTGTGCAGATTGCAAGACCTCTACTTTACAAAAAGTACGGTACTTTTCTTTCTGTGGAGAAACTCTTTATTTTATAGCAACAGGTTTTATTTTTAATGTTTTGTTCGTTATTGTATTTTAACGTTTTTATTTAACTTTGCTTAGTTTTGTACTTAACGTTTGTGTGTTTTACTCAGCAATTTCTTACTTGTTAAACCATATTATTTTTTTACCATAATTGTATATGGGGAATTAGTCCGTTTTACAGTTTGTTTTGCTCTTTTTAAATTACTATGTTATAAATGTGAATGATGTGCAATATATTATTTGCATTGCAACAGCATTCAAATTATCAGTGTATGAACTATTTTTGTGTAAAGTTTGGACTTTCAGAAGTATTTGGTGTTGCTTTTTTTCAGAAAGTTTCTGTCTCTGTAGATCTGGTGTATTTCGTATGTGCTGTTAATCCAAGTATCTGCAGTAGGAACAGTGGCGTACCTGCCAGCAGTGATTTATTACAAGCAGATTTAAACTTTTTGATCTGCTTGCAGCAATAATATTAGAAACTCAGCCACTTCTAATTGGTTAGAATCCTTCTGTTTCCTGTGCAGTCAAATAAATTGTCATTTTTGATGCTCAGTTAATGAGATTAAGAGTAAAAAGATACATTTAGGTATAATTACTGCATAAGGTATATTATAAGACAAATGAACCAACAAGCTGATCTACACCATAAGTATAAATGAAAGTAGAAGACCAGAATATAAGATAACTGAGACTTGAGATGCTACAAGCAGAAAGGGAAAAAGGCGGGAACAGATATGGAAATCTGTCTCTACGTAATTTAAGGCTGGCCGTATGCAAGGCAAGAGAGTGCAGAACCTGGATGTGAACAGTGTGAAATGCTGATGAAAGAGAGACAAGAGCACAGAATACTATTTGTTTATTCTTTGGGTTTTAAAGGTAGTAGATCATGCATTACATGGGTAACATTTTCAGTCCACAGTAGTTTCCTCCCCAACAACTGCCTTCACTAAAGCTAAAGAAACTACTGAAGGGATGAATGAATGGTCACTTCACTTGAAAAATCAAAAGCAGGTTGTTTTTTTGTTTTCAGAAATGAAGACATTACATGATAAACTGACTGCAATTTAAGTATTTTGTAAATACACTCTGCCTGTAAGTCAGATTTCTTGTAAGTGGCAACTTATTTGGCCAAATAAAAATGATTGAGTCTTTATTTTGTGCACATGTTTTGTTTAGGTCAGATGTAATAGATAGCAAATGTTTTTTTCATATTTATTTATTTATTTTTTGATAAAGAAAGCATGCAGTGTACTTTAACTTTTTGCGGACCGACACAGTTTAACCACTTCCCTACCACAGGTTTTTTTTTCACTTCAAGACCAGAGCAACTTAAACATAATGCACCTCCCATTCATTCGCCTATAACTTTATGACTACTTAACACACTTAAACGATCTATATATTATTTTTTGCGGGACAAACTAGGCTTTCTTTGGGCAATACTTTTTGCTAAGAATTATTTTATTATATATGCATTTTACAGGTAAGAAGAAGAGAAAAATTGCAAAAATTCATCATTTCTTAGTTTTCAGCCATTGTAGTTTAAAAAAAAAAAGTGCTATTGTAGGTAAAATGGTCACATTTTTTTTGCCCATTTGTCCCGTTTATTACAACACTTAAATTATGTCCCTAGTACAATGTATGGCGATAATATTTTATTTGGAAACAAAGGCGTATTTTTTCAGTTTAGTGTTTTTTTTTATACTATAAACATAATTATAGGCTTTTATTTACAAAAGCAACATTAATATATCGACATAACATACATATTTAAAAAGTCCCTAAGGTAGCTATTTATGTAGGTATTTTTTATGTTGTAAATTTTTTTTTTATTTACAAGTTTTATTTTGGTAACAATGGGTTAGGGGTGGAAGGGGTTTAACAATAATAAATATTTAAATAAATGTCTGAATGTAAGAGTGTATTATGGGATATTGGGGTGTATATGGTTGTATTTTACTTTTTGGCCACAAGATGGCACTACACTTAGCTCACTGTCTGCTGTTTACAGCAGATAGGAACGAAACTGTTTGTAACAGTTTCCTTGGGGTTATGAATGAGAGATGCTCTCTCTCCCATTCATATCGGCACGGGGATCAGGGCTGAGAATGGATTATTCTCATGCCCTGAACACAGAAGAACGGGGATGCGGCGGAAACGGCGCTGGAATCGCGATTGGCGGCAGTGAGTAAACATTGCGTATATATACGCCCCTGATCTGCTAGAGGTAAACACAGGGGAGTATATATACGTAGCAGAAATCTGGAACTGGTTAAATGTACGTCGGGCGGGTGGCGCTGCGGTTCTGACCGGACATAAATTCTACGTCCCATTCACCACGCGTCCCCGCCCGTTCCCGACACTTTCTACCCGCCGCAATGTGCTGCCCTGCCACCTCTATGACGGCAGAGCACTGTGAGCCGGGCAGGAGCCGTTTTCATTGGCTCCTGGCCAGGTCATTACTGTAAGCCAATCCCATTGGCTTACATTGAGTGACAGGGTCAGGAGCCAATGAAAGCGGCTCCTGACTGGCGCACAGCGCTCTGACGTCATAGAGACGGCAGAGAGAGCAGCCTGCGGCGGGGACAGAGCGGCGTGACCGGCGGGAGCGATGGATTATTGCGGCGATACGTCGGAATGCGGCGTTTTAGTGTACCAGCAGCCTCTGGTCCTTAAGGGGGCAGAGGCTGCTGGTACCGAAGTGGTTAAACTCTCATTGGGGTAAAAAAAAAGGTATGTTCATAGGTGATATTTGTCATAGTTTTATTAGTATTATTATTACAGTATATATTTATATAGTGCTGACATTTTTTCCACAATGCCACAGTGCTTTACAGAAAACTTCAGAGTTTAAACCGGTAACTTTCCCTCAGTGGAGTTTACAAGTTAATGTCACTGCCACAATCTTAAAGTACAACTGAAGGAGAAGAATATGGAGGCTGCCGGCTGCCATGTTTATTTCCTTTTAAACAATACTAGTTGCCTGGCTGTCCAGCTGGTCTATATGGGTGCAGTAGTGTTTGAATAACACCAGAAACAAGCATGCAGCTAATCTTGTCAGATCTGACAATAATGTCAGAAACACCTGATCTGCATACGCTTGTTCAGTGTCCATGGTTACAATTATTAGAGGCAGAGGATCAGCAGTACTGCCAGGCAACTGGTAATGTTTTAGAGGAAATAAATATGGCAACCTTCATATTCCTCTCATTACAGTTGTCCTGTAAGTAAATTTTGTGGAAGCCATTTTATCTACCCATGTATTTTTGGAATATGAGAGGAAATTGGAGCACTCAGAAGAAACACAAGCATAGGAAGGGAGAGCATACCCACTGAGACAGCACAAACCTACTGCACATGAAAGACAACTGGCTGAAGAAGATGTTGGACCCCATACAGATGGGGAGCTAGGGAGCATCCCACTGAAGGTAAGCAATGCCTGTCACCTTCCTAACAACCCACACTATTTACTATCTTCCCTTAGTATGGGGGGTAATTTTATATATTTTTGTAATTCACTGCTCAGATCCCTTTAGAAATGGAAACCACTTGACAATGTGTTGCCCATATAAAGCATAGCAGATAATGGAAAAGTCACTGCAATCAAAGTCGCTATTGGGAGTGGACCTTAGAATGAAGTCCTCTTTTAGATAATAATAATATAGTAAAAAATTTGAAGACATGTGAGAATGGGAAGATGGACATCACAGTGAAAGATTTTTTTAAGGTACGGGCCTGATAAAATACGTCTGGCATTTCACATACTGAATTATGTCATTTATATTAGCCATGTTAATAAGATGACACAAACTGCAGCCTATACAACAGTGCTGTCTATTGCTAACAGAAGTTGAATAGTACACAGCTTGTGAGATAGCCTTGTCTGTACAATAAGTCATGAACAAAGGTGAATTAAACATCATTTTCACATAAGCACATCAAAGATTTACAGAGCATGGAGATCTGTATTTGTGCTGACAGTTGCAATACATACATGTTAGATCAATGACAGTTGTTCATAGCACACTGAAGTCAATATCATATTACTAAGGGAATCACATATATCACTCTATACATATACTCTATATTTTCTAAGTGCGAAGTAATTAAAGATCTTAATGCTGAGAAGCATATTTAGATACAATTGTTACATCTGTCTATTGTATATCACTGCACCTTACTGTTGAGCAACCCATACTGAACTAACTATAGGTGTAGAGGCATTATCTGTGCATTGGTATATTTTTTATCTATGCCATACGGTGTTGAAAAAATATCTCTGCAGCTGTATTCTTATACAGAAATAAAGGTAGTAACTTCATGAGTAATCAATATACATAAAACTTCTCATTATCTAGATTCTAGACATACAAGCTGCCTGAACTAAAACTGCAAAAGAAGTATGTGCGCAATGACTGGGAGGAATGCCATGGTAACCATATGCAAGCCATTGTTGTGTTTTGTTTACACCCATGTGTTGAATATACGTGAATAATATAAGACTTTTTATGCACTTTCTTTATTGCACTTGTTCTATAGGGAAGTTGTAACCTCATCCATGAGAACTGTAACCCTATGATAAAATTGTTCCCTGTAGGCATTATAATTTGATTAAGAGTAGTTTAATCCCATATTAATAATTTTACTACTCCGTGCACAGACTCCATGTCCTGTATACTTGTTAATTATTAAATACAATTAATAGCCCTGTAAAAAAACAAAAACAGTAAAATAGCACCATAGAAAAGCAAGGCTATTTATAGATGCAGTGTAAAGCTACTTTGTTCTTCAGCTTTCTAACACTGAACTTCTTTTGTTTTTCTTTTTAAAGAAAAACTGTATAACATTTCATTGAACTGGACATTGAATAATATTGTAATTTATACATTTTAAATTGTTTTTTTTATTGAAAAGCATCAGCTGAAAAAGGTTTTTGTATTCTCCAGAATGCCTTGTCATTTTTCAGTACTCCTCTGGGAATTATTCAGATATCCTGAAATGTTCGATTGACAGTCAATATATGGGTTAAGTGGTGAACTCCAGAGCAAACATAATGGGCAGGCTCAGCAGGGTACAAGACTAGGAAAGAGATTTTAAAACTTCTTTCTTCTGACATCATCTTTTCTCTCCTGGCATTTTTACCTATTTACTTCTTTATTCTTCTTTCACCTTCTTTTTTTTCTTTCTTCTATCTTATTTTTTTTTAAACCTTCCTTGAATGGTCTGCACCACCCACTGCTCTCCACCGGACTACCACAGCACCTCTGAAGGACCTGCCGACACAGAAGTTTCCCACTACATCTCTGCTGGGCACTCTCAAGAGTACAGGTCACCATAACCAATACTGCTGGTCACCACTCTTGCTCTCTGCTGACACCACAGTAGAGGGTTCCTCTGCAAAAGGACCTTTACATCTCCCACTGTGGACAATTCATATTAGTCATCTAAAAGACTGGTGGGGAGCTCTTGTGGCAGATTCAAAAACGCTTTGTTCCAGTAATGGGTTTCCTAGTCAGTACAATGACCAGTGGGATTACTCCTTGCTAATGAACAAAAAGGAACAAATCCTCAACTTCCACCCCCATAAACCAGACTGGACATGCTGCCCTAACATCAAAGTAGTTCACAGCATAAAACAACCACTGTAGGAAAAAAAAGGACTCTGGCTTCAGCACAGGCCAACACCAGAGGGGAAGGCTTACACTTAGGTTTAAACAGAAACTTCTCACATATTCACAAAAGGGTGAGTAGTTTGACCTTAGTAATGGCAGACATCAGTGGGAGGGATGTGCATAGGGAAAAGGTGAAGAAAAGGGGGTAGGCACCTACTACAACCTTAGAAATATTTCAAACACATGCCATATTAAAATTTGGATCCTTTTCAATCAAGATAAATACCTGTAAATGTAGGTTACAATAAAACTTGATGCAGAGAAGGGGAAAGCACAATTCAAACTATTAGGTCTAAAATAACCTCACAGACATTAACATATTTGGGAATTGTAACTAATAGAGATACTCCTTGAATGTATAGCTTTACATTTGCTTCCACCATTCACAAGATATCTCTGGAGCTTACCAGATGGAAAGACTTGCAACTATCATTGAAGGGCAGATGCTATTTAGTGTGCAGATGGTTAGTTTCAGCAGATTGCTCTACCAGCTATCAAACCTACCTCTCTTAATGAGCCATGCAGATGTTAAAAGATTGAATGCTTCATTTATTAGATTTATTTGGAAAGAGACTGAGTCTAGAATAGCACTGAGAAAATTACAACTCTCTAATGCTAAGTTAGATGTCAATTTTCCAAACGTCAGAGCTTATAATATGGCACGTATTATTAGAAATGCAAGCGACTGGTTGTATGGCAGAAGTTCTTAGTCTGGTCTTGGTTATTATCAGGTGTGTTTCACTTACCCTATACCAGGATTAGTGACCATAAAACAAACACCACTAAATGCTAATTACATTAAATATTTGTTGGAACATTTTAAATCAAACCTGAAAGATATGTAAGAATTACTTGCGGACCCAACCAAAGATAAGCAGCTTTGGAAGAAATTCTGGAGACATCAAAGGTTTTGTAAAACACGAGTTGTATCACGATAACTTGTCTATTAACCACTTGCGTACCAGCAGTCTGTGGTCCCTTAAGGACCAGAGGCTGCTGGTAACAAAAAAAAAACGCTCTTTACCAACAAATTACCACATGGACCTGTCGCTCTCAAAGTTCACGCCGCTCACCTGTCGCTGCAGGCCTCTCACTCTGCTGTCGCTATGACAGCAGTGCTCTGTGAGATGGCCACAAGCTGATTTCATTGGCTCTTGACCCTGTGATCAGTGTGAACCAATGAGATTGAAATCTATGTCCTGGCAGGAATAAGCAGCAACAAACAATGTAGATTTCAATTACCACTGTCAGGGAGGGGTTACGATGCTACAGGATAACTTGGAAAAAAGAGAGCAGCAGGGCCCGTCCATATAAAATGCCTGTTTATTGCAAAAACTTCAAAAACATACAGATATTCACAGCAGAGACCGCATATGGAAAGAGGGTGCGCAAGCAGCATAGAGGCCTCTGTGCTGCTTGTGCACCCTCTTTCCATATGCAGTCTCTGCATATGGAAAGAGACCTCTGCAGACACCATTACCATTTCCTTTAAGTAAATCCAGTGTCTTCTGGATTTAGTAGGAATAATTCTTGCAGAGGGCACATGTGTGATTTTAATCACATAGACATTCTATAACGTTAGGCAACATTTACTACAGTTTATTATGACCCATATGCATTTCTTTTCACCAAATAGATGACAAAAATAGACAGCATAGTGGAATAGTGGATAGCACTCTTCCCTTACAGCGATAGGGATCCTGGTTCAAATCTAAGCCAGGACACAATTTGCACATTTGAGTTTATATGTCCTCTGTGTTTCCTCTGGGTACTACAGCTTCCTCACACATGCCAAAAGCATGCAGGCTAATTTGCTCCCGCAGAGCATTGGTTTTAGACTGCATGAGAAAAATAAAACAATATTATGACTTACTATGATAGGGATTACCATAGATTGTGAGCTCCTCTGAGGTACAGTTAGTGGCATGACACACTGTGTAAAAGCATTGCAGAAGATGTCAGAGATATATATATATATATATATATATATATATATATATATATATATATATATATATATATATATAATGTCTCAAGGCAGACAGTCCAATGGACACTGCACACTGCTGGGTTCCTAGGCCAAGGAGGGAGCCACCTCTTTAGATAAGGCACACAAAAACTCACTTGGCCTTTGCAGATGGAGCAGTTATTTTCAGCGCAGAAGATTTGGGTGAAGCCGGCATCACCGTAGGCTGTGATAGGAATTACGGCTATAGTGGCACACAGGGAGTAACTTCGGCGCCATCAGAAGACGGAGCTGAAGTTACTTTTAAAACACTATAATTCGGCCTCCGTCTATAGCTGGAAGCTGAATTATATAATTCCTCACTATCCACGTGGGCCTAGAGTGGGAATAGTAATTAACATTGCCGGGAACTTGTGCAACAGAAGGATAAGCCATACTGGCTGTATCCTGCGCCCAAGTCTCCCGGCGCCAATTACATATGTATGCTTTGCAGATGCTCATCTGGACAAAGAAGAAGACTTCAGTTCTTCTGTGTTATGGTCAGATGAAACAAACATTTCAAAAAATTTGTTTGGTCACAATGATATTTCCTTCATTTGGTGTAAAAAAGGAGACGCCTTTAACCCAAAGAACACCATCCCCACTGTTAAACATGGAGATGGGAACCTAATGCTTTGGGGGTGTTTTTCAGCCAATGGACCAGGGGACCTAATCACAGTAAACAGCACCATGAAAAAAGGGAAATACATGAGGATTCTCAATGACAATATCAGGCAGTCAGCAGAGAAACTTGCTCTGGGCCACTAGTGGACATTTCAGCAAGACAATGACCCAAAACACACAGCAAAAGTGGTGAAGAAATGGTTAGCAGACAACAACATTAATGCTTTCGAATGGCCAAGACAGAGTCCTGACTTGAATCCAATTGAGAATCTGTGGAGGAAGCTAAAGATCAGGATGATGGCAAGAAGACCCACCAACTTGAAAGATTTGGAGCTCATTGCTAAAGATAAATGGTCAAGAATACCGGTGGAGACATGCAAAAAGCTGGTCTGCAATTATAGGAAGCATTTGATTGCTGTAATAGCCAATAAAGGCTTTCCTATTGATTATTGAGAAGTGAATGAATACTTTTGGACTGGACACTTTTTGTTCAAATGTAAATAAAAGCTGAGATTTTTTTTACCCACAATAATGCCTCTTGTACATAGTCTTATTATCTTTTGGGAGACACCTATGTCATTTCCCGTCAAAAAATTACTTGCTGGTTGAATAAAAGTAGCTTTAAGTCATATGCACACCACAGCTGTTTTTACTATTTCTTTATGTTATATTGAAGTTACATTCTCCCAATTTAATCAAATCTTGTTTATTTTTATAGCTTTAACTGATGCTTCTAAATTTACAGTATTCATGTCCTGAAAGCAGCTAGAAAATAGTACAATTTCCAAAAACATTCCTTAGCATTTGTCCATGCTTACTGTCAGGCTTAACTCAAAATTTTTAAAAACTATTTTCTATTGTGTCATCTTTGATAGAGCAGAATTTCCTTTTAGTGTGCACATATTTGTCAGTGTAAACGTTTTGTTGGCGTTTGACATACTTATTATTCTTATTGTGTATTATATTTGTTTTATGCCAACACACAATAGGAATTTTCAAATATAGGCAGAGGGGGTTATGTTCTTTAAAGGTGTGGAGTGAAGAGTAGTGACTGTGTTCACTTCAAATATCCACTCACACACAAGGGAGTAAGGAACAAAAACTCAAAGGTACAAAAAAAAAAGAGTTTGCATTATAACTTTCAGATTGAGATATATGTCTTTGTACATCTTTGTATGTCCTGCTTTGTATGTTAAAGTGTACTCGAGGTGAAAAGAAACTGATGAGATAAACAATTAACCGTATACTCCTACTCCTTAAAAATGACTTTTGGAAGTATCCCAGGGTTTTCTTTTATATTTAGACATTCACAAAGTAGACTGAATGTTTTACTGTCTCTAATTAGTAGCAAACTATTAAGTGTCCCAGAGTGAAAATGCATGAACTATTTACCTTGTCCTACTTCTCCCCTGTCCTCAGAAGTTGTATTCTGGCAAGAAAACTTGGGTGGCTGTAATTAGCTTATCAGTGATGTTTATTATATTCCCCACAAGGTACCAAGACAGAAGCTGTCACTTCCATGCCTAAAATTATCTCTTTCAAGCAGCAAAATAAAGCAAATAAAACAGCCTGGTTATTAATATGTTTCGTACTGTACATATACGTGTTCATCTCATCATGTCACATATTACCTCGGGTACACTTTAACCCCATGTATCTATTGTGCAGCGCTGCGTAATATGTTTGCTCTTTATAAATACAATAAAAAATAAGAATAAGTTTAAAATGTTCTCAGTTTGCTTCCAAAACCCATACATAGGGGTCCTAGATTTGGCAACAATATCTAAACAAGTCTGTAAAACAAATGGAAGCAACAATCATAAAATATAAAAAAACTCAATCAGTACAGGAGTAAAAATACTACAATTTTTTCTCCCAGAAATGTCCCTTCTTCCTCTAAGGCAGTGGTTCCCAACCTTTTCCGGCCCGGGGAACACTTTCTGACCATATTTTTCTCCGGGGAACGGCGGGGGGCGCGCGGGTGTTTGCGCGACCTAGTGGACAGTGCCGTGTGTAGCAGGCTATGGGGGGGGCTGGGGTGCGGCTGCATAGCTAGCATAGTTGCCCCAGTATAGGGAGTTTAGTTGCCCCAGTATGGTTAGTATAGTTACCCCAGTATAGCTAGTATAGTCCCAGTATGGATAGGTAGTGCACCAGTATAGGTAGGTAGTGCCCGGTATAGCTACTATAGTGCCCGGTATAGCTACTATAGTGCCCAGATAGCTAGTATAGTGCCCAGATAGCTAGTATGGTGCCCAGTATAGCTAGTATAGTGCCCAGCATAGCTAGCATAGTGCCCAGTATAGGTAGGTAGTGCCCCAGTATAGCTAGTATAGTTGCCCCCAGTGTAGCTAGTTTAGTTGCCCCCAGTGTAGCTAGTTTAGTTGCCCCCAGTATAGCTAGTTTAATTGCCCCCAGTATAGCTAGTTTAATTGCCCCCAGTATAGCTAGTTTAGTTGCCCCCAGTGTAGCTAGTTTAGTTGCCCCCAGTGTAGCTAGTTTAGTTGCCCCCAGTATAGCTAGTTTAATTGCCCCCAGTATAGCTAGTTTAATTGCCCCCAGTATAGCTAGTTTAGTTGCCCCCAGTATAACTAGTTTAGTTGCCCCCAGTATAGCTAGTACAGTTGCCCCCAGTATAGCTAGTACAGTTGCCCCCAGTATAGATGCCCAGGAGGGGGAAAGCAGCGCTAGAAGGAGGGGCAGTGGAGGCAGCGGTGGGGAGGGGGGAAATATCCCCACCCTCCCTCACCTGGGACCCCTCCTTCTGCCTCTCTCCCCCTCCATTTATCGGTGGCAAGTGCGGGGCGGCTCGGCGGCGGGAGACATGCGCAGACTTACCACTTCTGCGTTCCAAGCGCCGGCAGCGTCATGTCGTCAGATCTCCGCCTTCAATGCCGCCCACTGTGCTTCCTGATTAGCGGAAGCACAGTGGGCAGCATTGAAGGCGGAGATCTGACGACATGACGCTGCCGGCGCTTGGAACGCGGAAGTGGTGAGTAATTCTCCGCGTGCCTCCCCGCCGCCGACCCCGCACTTGCCACCCATAAATGGAGGGGGAGAGAGGCAGAAGGAGGGGTCCCAGGTGAGGGAGGGGGGGGATATTTCCCCCCTCCCCACCGCTGCCTCCACTGCCCCTCCTTCTAGCGCTGCTTTCCCCCTCCTGCGTTCTACATACAGTAGGAACGCACGGCACACCAAGCAACATGCCGCGGCACACTAGTGTGCCGCGGCACAGCGGTTGGGAAACGCTGCTCTAAGGAGATCAGATCATATACTTTTAAAATTATCCTACTTTGCAAATACTTACAACAATTGTTCTCAGTGGTAAATTAATAATTTAAAACAAATGCTTCCACAAATTAAGTGTTGTGGTGTTAAGCGTTTATTTTAAACCCCATCTGTGTAATAGCACCTATAAAATACAAACAAAAGCTGCAGGTTGCACATGTCCAATGGGATCAACATCTGGTTAAGAGCTGCGATGCACACTACCCTGGCCTTTTCTTCATTTTAAGTCATCATTTGTGCAGTGGCATGTATGGGACTTGCAAGGCAGCCCAATCTGAATCAAAAGTGGCTTAAAAAGATTTTAACATTAGTGTCAATATTTTACAATACATATTAAAGATCTTGCCAAACATTATTTCATGTGTTCAGGGCCTTAGTGTTTTGTTATATACATATGTTATCACCACTTTTAAACTATACAATGTATTACGTCTTCCTATCAGTGAGTGCAGTGTGTGTGCTAATCGGATGTCACTAAGATAGTCCAAAGCGTTACAAAATAAAAAGGCATCTCGATCTTTGTAAATAACTTAGATTTCTAAGCTTACCTCAGTGAACTTAATGAGAACCAGAGGTGTGTTTAAAGAATGTTATCTGCATACAGAGGCTGGATCTGCCTATAAAGCCCAGCCTCTGTTGCTATCCCAAACCCCACTAAGGTCCCCCCCGCACTCTGCAATCCCTCATAAATCACAGCCGTGCTGTGAGGCTGTGTTTACATCTGTAGTGTCAGTCTCAGCTGCTCCCCCGCCTCCTGCATAGCTCCGGTCCCTGCCCTGTCCCTTCCCTCCAATCAGCAGGGAGGGAAGGGATGCAGGCGGGGACTGGAGTTCTGCAGGAGGCAGGGAGAGCAGCAGACTGACACTATAGAGATAAACACAGCCAGCTCTGACAAGCTGTTTGTCAGCAGCGTGGCTGTGATTTATGAGGGATTGCAGAGTGCAGGGGGACCTTAGGGGGGTTTGGGATAGCAACAGAGGCTGGGCTGTATAGGCAGATCCAGCCTCTGTATGCAGATACTATTCTTCAAACCCACCTCGGGTTCTCTTTAAGGATAGAGCAAGGGATGCAATCCATTTGCTAAATTTATTGTTTAGCATAAAAAAAGAACTAGGAAAATTGGAGTTTTGGGATGTTCTCTATGCCAAAGAGAGCAATCTGTACTTCAAAGGTATACATGTAATAAAGGTGCCTCCAAAAAAGGGCCCCAGATATTGCTGCTAGTAGAATATCAGTAAATTTTATTAATTCCAAAAGTAAAATGTCAGTAATCTTTACCAATATTTTACTACGACCTAACCTAACCCTACTCTCACACAGAACTCTCCCTCTACCGATACCTAACCCTTATCCCTCCCTTTACTGATGCCTAACTCTAAACCCTCCTTTTACTAATACCTAACCCAGTGTTTCTCAAACCTGTCCTCGTGACTCCCCAACGGTGCATGTTTTGCAGGCAACCTCACCTATGCACAGGTGGGGTAATTAGTGTCGTAGCTAGGTGGATCTAGGTGCATTTCATGTAGCTGAGACACTAATTACCCCTCCTGCGCATAGGTGAGGTTTCCTGCAAAACATGCACCGTTGCAGAGTCACGAGGACAGGTTTGAGAAACACTGACCTAACTCTTAACCCTCCCTCCACTAATGCTTAAAACTTAACCTTCCTTCTACTGATGCCTATCCCTTAACCCTCCCCTGCTACCCTTCACCCTTTCCTGGTGGTGCCTAACCCTCAACCATCCTAACTCTTAACGCCCTACCTAATTCAAAGCTGTGATTAGCAGCATTACTGGGTAATTTTCGCTCTGAAAAGTTCTATTGCCTTTATATGAATCTCTCTATGTTTTTCGTATTGAGACTTCTACTATATGATTTTCATATTGAAACTTCCCTATGCCATTATATGAATTTTCCTATAATTTTTGTATTGAGACTTATATATGTACAGTGACAAGGATTTTATGTATGTTTTATCTCCTTTTTCTATTGTATATAATATATTGTAGATAGTATTAACCACTTAAGCCTAACTGGACGAGTTAGGCTGCGCGCACTCCTGCGGGTCACGTGCGCTCCCGCGGGCCCCCCCGTGCGCTCCCGCTGGGGGTCGTTAGCCCAGCGATCAATGAAAGGGATTATAAATCCCTTTCACTGATCGGACCCCCCCCCCCCCCCCCCCCGGAGAAAAGCCGACAGCGTCTCTTCAGACGCTGCGGCTTTTCTGAGATCAAAAAGTTCCCCTGTGGTCTATCTTCTTCCTGGGAGCGAGCTCGATCGCTCCCAGGACTTTTTGACTGTGGCCATCTTGTGGCCAAATAGCAAACTACACCAAAATCACCTTACATTGAATAAAATACATTTTTATACATGTAAAATCCCCTGTTTACCTCCCACACCAAAAAATACCCACATACAAGTTTTAATAAAAAATAAAATAAAAAATTACAATAATAAAAAAATAATAAAAAACATAAATAGTTACCTAAGGGTCTACACTTTTTAAATATTCATGTCAAAGAAGTATATCAATATGATTTATTAAATTATGGGCTTCTAAATAGTGATGGACGCAAATTGAAAAAATGCACCTTTATTTCCAAATAAAATATTGTCGCCATACATTGTGATAGGGACATAATTTTAACGGTGTAATACCCGGGACATATGGGCAAATACAATACGTGAGTTTTAATTATGGAGGCATGTATTATTTTGAAACTATAATGGCTGAAAACTGAGAAATAATGATTTTTTTTCAGTTTTTTTCTTATTCTTACTGTTAAAATGCATTTACAGTAAAGTGGCTCTTAGCAAAATGTACCCCCCACAGAAAGCCTAATTGGTGGCGGAAAAAGCAAGATATAGATCAATTCATAGTGATAAAGTTATTGGCAAATGAATGGGAGGTGAACATTGCTCAGATGTAAAAAATTCTCAACCCTTGGGGCTGAAGTGGTTAATAGCCTATACAGCACAAGGAAAGCACTGATGTTGGTAAAACACAAAGACTTAATTCACATTTTTTTTCTCCTAGGAGATACATTTTCATCTTCTGTTTAAAATAACCTTTCAGTACTTTTCAGTAATCCGCAATTGAATAGTACCAAAAAGTAGGTGAAAAAGTACCGTCAAAAAAGTATTTTCTTTCTTTCTGGTGGCTTATACACCTTGGAGTAAACATAGTAGTAAAAGTGAATTAAATAAGGGCCACAGATTATCTCCACACTTGCAATCCCAGAAAACAAAAGCACTGGCTGTCAATCCCCTTGTGTTAAAATATATGAATGTAAAACTACATTTCAGCCATTAAGTTATACAATGTGCTGTCACGGACTATGACCCTTCACATTGGCTGTTATCTGTGATTTGTGGTAAGCTAATATTAATGAGACATGGCTAAGGCTTAGCTTTCATTGTATGAGCCCCCTTTTGTCTTTTTTTATGCAGATATGACGAATGAGATTTTAATCTTCTTGCTATCAGTTTTAGAGCAAAATGAAATACAGACATTCAGGTGTGTGTATTCCTGCATTGTATGTTTTTTAATTATTATTATATTACTAGTCTACCTAAGCCCATTTAAAAACGGGCTGTAGGTAGTAATATTACCGCGCTTCCACCGCCGCCAGGCAGTGTGCCCACCCGCCCGCCTGCCCTGCTCCTTGGCCCGACTTCCGGTCCCAACGGCTGTCTGTACTGCGCACATGCGCAGTACAAAAAAACTACGGAGTTAGGTTTTATTGTATAGGATTATTATTAATCTAGCAGACCTTAGCCCATTTAAAAACAGGCTGTAGGCCACCCTCACAATCCTTCTCCTCTCCCACCCATGTCCGCCACCACCGGCCGCATGTCAGCACGCCTGCCCCCACTCCACCCACGCGTGCATTGCGCCCACACACGCCTGCCCCCTGGCCCCATTCTCCTCCTGTCCCAACGGCCACCCTTGCTGCACATGCCCAGTAGCACAAAAGCACATACACAGGGATAGGAGGGGACGCAGAGCATGTTTTAGAATGTTTCATTTAGAGTTACTGATACGATTTATGCTTCTATAGATATACGGTATATATTAAAAATGCTCTTGGTATACTATCACACCAAATACATAGGCACAGTGGAAACCTGTACTCAAAGTGAGCGTGCAGATGTCACGTAAAAAGCCGTCAAAAGAAATGTATTACAATTATTATTGTAATGGAAATAGGAGCTTTGCCTTAGGCTATGTAATATAAGCCTCATCAATCTAAACGTGAGTGCTGGCTGTATAAACCCTTGTCTGAAGAGATCTGTCACTCCAGTGCGAGCTGCAAGACACTGATATTCATTAAATACAATCTTTTTTTAAGCTTGATGAATAGATTATGTGTCCCTTTACCATTTATTTGAGAGAAAGACTCAAAATTTGCAATTATAAATTCAGATATCACTTATGGCATATTTGCCGCCTGGAAATTTATAGAGTAATGATAGCCACACTAAAGCCTCATACACAAGAGGCACCGTTGTTGCTGTTGCTAGCACACAGGAGACGTGTGCGCAACAACTCGGCGACAGCTCCGTCTGAGTGACAGCTGTCTACACGTCTCTGCCCAACAAGCAGGAAGCTGTCGCCGAAAGTTTCGTCCCCCCGCCAGAAGCTCCATTCTGGCTGTGGGTAGCGGTCGCTAGTCCGCACATACACACGCAGTACGCGTGGTGGACTAGCGACAGTTGCGGAGACAGAAGTTGCCAGCGATTGAACTTTTCAATCACACGGCAACTGCTGTCTACGGCGACAGCTCGGGTGCGCGCCTCATACACATGGAGAAACTGTCGCCCAGACATGCGCATGCCACGTGTTTGTGGCGACAGTTGTGCCCCGTGTGTATGAGCCTTAAAGTAGAGCAGAAGGGACTTTAAAGCGTGACATGTGATGAGATAAACATATACACATATAAACAATACAAATGAGTCTAGCGCTCCTTAGGCAGTATAATGTTCTAACATCCTCCACTTTTTTAGTGGGTCGCTATGACCAAAAATAGGTGTGTATCCATTTATCAACAATATTCTTTTCCTAGTGCTCAACACAGTCACTTTTCCTTACACGACTGATACAGTCCTCAAAGGAATGCTCTTTTTAGTAAACTTCCACTGAGTTACAAAAACAATCCATATATCATATAACCAAGTTGCGCTCACCAGATCTCCAGGCTAACCATTTACAGATTAGCATATGCACGTTTGGCCCAGCCAGTAATAATCCTCCTTTCCTCACTGATGCATAATCTTCATCGGTTTCCCGGCAAACATAAATACAAACAGAGATATGTGGTGTAGTAGGTTCACATGGGTTAAAATCACCAGCAGTGCTCACCCTGTATGTGAACCTCCACCACTGGAAAAATACAAGCCTCTCACCAGATTGTCTGGCTGACCCAACACAGACCAGCAACAAATGCTTTTCCTTTCAAACTCTGTTCTATATCCTCCAATTCTTCCCACCATGTATCTTTACCTTCAAACTCAAAACAGTGTTCGCATAGGGTAATACTGTTTTATTGTAATAAAAGTTAAAAGTAGTGTACTTACAATTTCCATATAAAATGCACATATAGTAAAATCCACATGTAACCAGCGGCTCCCGTCATGCTAGGCTCTGCCCGACCAGTTTCATCAGTCATGACTCATCAGGGGCTATACACATATATTACTAGCCCTACTAAGAAATTATGTGAAGTCCCTTTCTGTTTTCCACTACATCGAGAGTTAAAAACTCAAGTAGTTATCTGTGCAACAAATCTTGTCAACCAACTTGTCGAAAAATGTAAATAGAAAAGTAAATAGAAGCTAAA
The DNA here is from genome assembly GCF_040937935.1 of Hyperolius riggenbachi. Taxonomy (NCBI): domain Eukaryota; kingdom Metazoa; phylum Chordata; class Amphibia; order Anura; family Hyperoliidae; genus Hyperolius; species Hyperolius riggenbachi. The sequence continues at coordinate 553,439,541 of NC_090646.1, forward strand.
ACAGCTGAAAAACAGTAAGAGACAGATTGAAATACAGTTTCAGTGCTGGAAATTTCTAAGGGTCATTAACTTTTGCTTTTTTCAGATTAAAGCAGAGTGGGTATTCTAAACAGTAGCTCTGACAGAAACTTAAAATGAAAGCTATAAAACTGAAAATAAAAATACAAGAATCTTTTCTATGCTACTAATGTTATATTTATCCTCCATACTACAGATGCAATTCATTATCTCATATGTTTATTTTCACTTTAGGTTCACTTTAACTCCAGAAGTCTATACTGACTCTATACGGACTAATGTACCCTGGTGACTGGACTTCATGTGTGCTGTTTTGATGCATCAGCTGCATGCAATATAAAGTGAACCTGCCGATCCCATTACAAATCAACATGTTGAGTTCACTTTAATAGTATAGAATACCTTTCCTGCAGCTGCCAGTGCCAAGTGACTTTACCTTGGTGATGAAGCAGAATGCCTCTCAAACAGCAATTCAGGAGACTGGTGACAGTGACATCTGTAAATTATAAGTTATCCATGAGGAGTGAGGAAGGCACGGACAACAAATCCATGACAGATATCATCAGTTGGAAGATAATTTGCTATGTCCTGGAAGAAAAAAAAACAACACAAATGCTCTTGTTATGATAAAGTCATAAAATAATGATATATATATATATATATATATATATATATATATATATATATATATATATATATATATACACACACATATATATATATATATATATATATATATATAATCCAGAGAATTGCAGCACACAAGCTCAGTTTATTGAGCAAAATAATAAAGCTTACAGCAGCAAACGTTTCGGCTGTCCACAGCCTTTGTCAATGCTACCTATCTATCTATGATACCTCACGTTTCTTTAACATCAATACTCAATCCCCTCCCCTTCTTGGCTTCGGGATATGAACAATAATCATGAATTTCAGATCAACATCTTTGTGACCAAATTCTCTACAATGACGAGCCACTGGTAAGTCAGAATTGACGTTCCTGACAAAGCTCCTATGTTGTGCAATACGATCCCTCACCTTTTGGGTCGTTTCCCCTATGTAATTCAATCCACAGGGGCATTGTAATAAATACACAACATAGGAGCTCTGGCAGGTTAGGTGAAACCTGATACTAAATCTGTCACCAAATGACGAGCCCTTTATGACATGGTGGCACTCACTACAAGATAAACAAGGGAAACTTCCCACTCGTGTCGGCCCCAAAAAGGTAGGTAGACTCTTAGGGACAGGACCTGTATCTGCATGGACCAAGCGTGTACCCGCTGTTTCATTTCTCCTGTACGCAGGAATAGGAGGCAAAGAGAATTCTGGTATTTCCGCATAGGCGCCTGCAAGGATGTGCCAATGTCGCCTCACACTTGCAAGGACCTTATGGGAAAAAACATGAAACTGGCACACAAATGGAAGATGTGGTTGGGTACATTTTTGATCACTGGAAGAGGAGTCGGGCTCTATGACTCGTTGCAACTCCTCCTGTAATAAAGGATCAGTATATCCCCGCTCCGAAAGCCTAGGCTTTTCACCTAAAGCTACTATGGACACTTGTGTCCTCAAACAAGATATGTATAGATTATACAGACAAATTAGGTTAAAGGCACATTTCTTTCTTCGCCCTGGGGTTACTAGGTCAGCACACTCAATGACATTGAACTCCAGCAGGTTTAATTTATTTTCTAAGAGTCATTTTGTACCACCCACTACATATACGGGTGTTGAGGCTTTTATCTCCAAAGTGTCCAAAGACATTGATCACTTGTTACAGTCTTCTTGCAAGGACTTTAAAAGCCATAATCTTAATATTGGAGAACGTAAAGCCTTACTTGATTTGAGTAAACGTAGAGACATTGGCGTCAATTCACCAGAGGTTACCAACCTATTTATCTCTTGGGAGGTAATTTACCTCCTGTGATATCTCCAAATAGCAATTCTCCAGAAGTATAGGGGAAAATATCGACAGAGAGAAATGCAAGAGATAAATGTGAGATAAGTATGAGATAAATAAGTGATAGTTAGTAGTTAGTTTTTCTCCAAATCACAATTCACCAGGGAAGAAAGGGGGTGTGGCCATTCGTTATTTTTTCATCTCTTTATCCCCTGAATGAACCTGGAGATATCATGGTGTTCACACAGCAGCTGCTGCGGAAGGTGCAGTCTTTTGAGCTTACTCTGTTAGGCCTGGTGCACACCAAAAACTGCTAGCAGATCCGCAAAATGCTAGCAGATTTTGAAACGCTTTTTCTTATTTTTCTGTAGCGTTTCAGCTAGCATTTTGCGGTTTTGCGAAGCGTTTTTGGTGTAGTAGATTTCATGTATTGTTACAGTAAAGCTGTTACTGAACAGCTACTGTAACAAAAAACGCCTGGCAAACCGCTCTGAAGTGCCGTTTTTCAGAGCGGTTTGCGTTTTTCCTATACTTAACATTGAGGCAGAAACGCCTCCGCAATCCAAAATCTGCAGCAGCCCGGGAGTATGCGTTTCTGCAAAACGCCTCCCGCTCTGGTGTGCACCAGCCCATTGAAATACATTACCCAAGCGTATCCGCAGCCGCAAGCGGATCGCAAAACGCAGCCGAACCGCTCTGGTGTGCACTAGGCCTTAGAGCTTGCTTCTATTATGAGGAGACGAAGGCGCAGGAGGAGGGTCTGTTTAATCGCCCCTCGTATTTTTCGTGAGAGAACAGTTCTTGATAATTTTACTGAGACAGAGGTGGTGAAGAAGTTCAGACTCACTCGTGATATGATTTATGATATGATCCGGCAGTAAAAGGCGGGAATACTCTGGTCAGGTAGTGGTAAAACCCCGCCTCCTACCCACAATGCTTCACTTTCAAGCTTACAGAGAGGAAAAGTATCCCATTAATACCGATTACCTAACTCTCTGCTTTCTCACACTTTCCTCATGCATATCTCTCCATTATCCCCTGCTATCGAACATTTTTCTCTCTGTCCTCTCACACTGGTGAATTGACTCCAGAGTGTTAAAATACCTCATGAGATAAACTACCTACCTTTTTTCTCTTAGTAAATCCTCTCTGGTGAATTGACGCCAGCCATTGGCGTCAATTCACCAGAGAGGATTTACTAAGAGAAAAAAGGTAGGTAGTTTATCTCATGAGGTATTTTAACACTCTGGAGTCAATTCACCAGTGTGAGAGGACAGAGAGAAAAGTGTTCGATAGCAGGGGATAATGGAGAGATATGCATGAGGAAAGTGTGAGAAAGCAGAGAGATAGGTAATCGGTATTAACTATTTACATGGGATACTTTTCCTCTCTGTAAGCTTGAAAGTGAAGCATTGTGGGTAGGAGGCGGAGTTTTACCACTACCTGACCAGAGTATTCCCGCCTTTTACTGCCGTATCATATCATAAATCATGTCACGAGTGAGTCTGAACTTCTTCACCACCTCTGTCTCAGTAAAATGATCAAGAACTGTTCTCTCACGAAAAATACGAGGGGCGATTAAACAGACCCTCCTCCTGCGCCTTCGTCTCCTCATAATAGAAGCAAGTTCTAAGGCCTAGTGCACACCAGAGCGGTTCGGCTGCGTTTTGCGATCCGCTTGCGGCTGCGGATACGCTTGGGTAATGTATTTCAATGGGCTGGTGCACACCAGAGCGGGAGGCGTTTTGCAGAAACGCATACTCCCGGGCTGCTGCAGATTTTGGATTGCGGAGGCGTTTCTGCCTCAATGTTAAGTATAGGAAAAACGCAAACCGCTCTGAAAAACGGCACTTCAGAGCAGTTTGCTAGGCGGTTTTTGTTACAGTAGCTGTTCAGTAACAGCTTTACTGTAACAATACATGAAATCTACTACACCAAAAACGCTTCACAAAACCGCAAAATGCTAGCTGAAACGCTACAGAAAAATAAGAAAAAGCGTTTCAAAATCTGCTAGCATTTTGTGGATCTGCTAGCGGTTTTTGGTGTGCACCAGGCCTAACAGAGTAAGCTCAAACGGCTTACTTCCACAGCAGCAGCTGCTGTGTGAAAACCATGATATCTCCAGGTTCATTCAGGGGATAAAGTGATGAAAAAATAACGAATGGCCACACCCCCTTTCTTCCCTGGTGAATTGTGATTTGGAGAAAAACTAACTACTAACTACCACTTATTTATCTCATACTTATCTCACATTTATCTCTTGCATTTCTCTCTGTCGATATTTTCCCCTATACTTCTGGAGAATTGCTATTTGGAGATATCACCGGAGGTAAATTACCTCCCAAGAGATAAATAGGTTGGTAACCTCTGGTGAATTGACGCCATTGACTTCAATTCACCAGAGGTTACCGACCTATTTATCTCATGGGAGGTAATTTACCTCCTGTGATATCTCTAAATAGCAATTCTCCAGAAGTATAGGGTGAAATACCGACAGGTAGAAATCCATGTGATACATGTGCGATAAATAGGCGATAGTTAGTCGTTATTTTTTCTCAAAATCACAATTCACCAGGGAAAAAAGGCGGTGTGGCCATTCGTTGTTTTTTCATCTATTTATCCCCTGAATGTACCTGGTGATATCTGTTTTTTTCTCACAGCTGCTGCAGCACCAGAGATCAGCTCACTCTGCAGCTAGTTTACTAGCAGCACACAGTAACAGCTTATACTGTACATATTACAGGCACCAGAGAGCAGCACACACTGCAGATAGTTTACTAGCAGCACACAGTAACAGCTTATACTGTACATATTTCAGGCAGCAGAGAGCACCACACACTGCAGCTAGTTTACTAGCAGCACACAGTAACAGCTTATACTGTACATATTTCAGGCAGCAGAGATCAGCTCACTCTGCAGCTAGTTTACTAGCAGTACACAGTAACAGCTTATACTGTACATATTACAGGCACCAGAGATCAGCTCACTCTGCAGCTAGTTTACTAGGAGCACACAGTAACAGCTTATACTGTACATATTTCAGGCACCAGAGATCAGCTCACTCTGCAGCTAGTTTACTAGGAGCACACAGTAACAGCTTATACTGTACATATTTCAGGCACCAGAGAGCAGCACACACTGCAGCTAGTTTACTAGCAGCACACAGTAACAGCTTATACTGTACATATTTCAGGCACCAGAGAGCGGCACACTCTGCAGCTAGTTTACTAACAGCACTCAGTAACAGCTTATACTGTACATATTTCAGGCACCAGAGAGCGGCACACACTGCAGCTAGTTTACTAGCAGCACACAGTAACAGCTTATACTGTACATATTTCAGGCACCAGAGAGCGGCACACTCTGCAGCTAGTTTACTAGCAGCACACAGTAACAGCTTATATTGTACATATTTCAGGCACCAGGGAGCGGCACACTCTGCAGCTAGTTTACTAGCAGCACACAGTAACAGCTTATACTTTACATATTTCAGGCACCAGAGAGCGGCACACACTGCAGCTAGTTTACTAGCAGCACACAGTAACAGCTTATACTGTACATATTTCAGGCACCAGAGAGCAGCTCACTCTGCAGCTAGTTTACTAGCAGCACACAGTAACAGCTTATACTGTACATATTTCAGGCACCAGAGAGCAGCACACTCTGCAGCTAGTTTACTAGCAGCACACAGTAACAGCTTACACTGTACATATTTCAGGTACCAGAGAGCAGCCCATTTACAATATTAAGCATATTAAGCAATATTAAGCATTTACAATATTAAGTGGATGGGTGAAACGAAGGAGGAATTTGGATACTTTCATCGGGAGGGAGTGTGAAAATGTATCCAAATACCTCCTCCGTTTCACCCATCCACTTAATATTGTAAATGCTTAATATTGCTTAATATGCTTAATTTGCAGAACGGCGGGAGGGATTTGTAATGGAAGGAGAGGGTCAAAAACAAGGAGGGAAACCCTCTGTGGTCACATGCTGGTAATAACCTCCTCCTCTTACCCACAATCCTTTACCTCAGCGTCCAGAGAGGTAAAGTATTGCATGCAAATCACTAACACCGCATAACTATCGACCGTTTATCGCACGGTTTTCGCATCCATATCGCTCCATTATCGCACCATTATCGCCTGCTACCGAACACTCCTCTCTCTATCCTCTCACAGTGGTGAATTGCAAACAAAGAGTTAAAATACCGCATGAGATAAAATACCGACCTTTTTATTCTTACTAACTCTCCTCTGGTGAATTGAGGCCATTGTCTTGAAGCCTGCTGATAAGGGCGGGGCCCTGGTGGTAATGGACATGATAGATTATGAGAGAGAAATCTATTCCCAATTGTCTGATCAGAATGTATACAAAAAACTACCAGGTAACCCTGCCCCACATTTGTAAACTGCATTGAAATGTATTTTGGATGAGGCTGTCAGAAAATGTGTTATTTCAAAAGATTTAAGTGACTATTTATTTGTAAATATCCTGTGGTTCCTGTTCCTTATACCCTGCCCAAAGTCCACAAAAATCCTATAACACCACCTGGACGTCCCATTGTGGCTGGAATAGGATCCATTTTTGTTTCCTCAGCCACATTTCTGGACAAGATACTTTCCCCCTAGTCAGACAGACTCAATCGTATTTACGAGACACCACGGATTTCTTAAACAGGATATCCACAGTCAATCTTGAGACAACAGATGATATCTGGTTAGTTGGATGGGATGTTTCATCTTTATACACGTCAATCCCACAAAACGAGGGGATTGGGGCGTGTATGAAATTGATACGATAGAGTGATCAATACAACAGCCAGGAAATGGAGTTCATGGAAACTTTACTTCATTTTGTATTGGACAAAAATTATTTTATGTTTAAAGAGGAATTTTTTCTTCAACAGCGGGGCACTGCCATGGGATCCAATGTCGCTCTGTCTTTCGCAGGTGCGTTCATGCACGAGTTTGAGACCAAGTACGTCTATCCTCATGTGGAGTTCGCCAGACATTGTTGCGTCTGGTGGCACTACATAGACGATATTTTTGCGATATGGCGGGGCAACATTGGATACCTCATGTCTTTTCATTCAGAACTTAATAATTTTCATCCTAACATTGGATTTGAAATTGTCCATGACAAAACTGAAATTCATTTTTTAGATACTACCATCTGAAGACAGGGATATTCTCTGTCTTCTGATCTGTACCAGAAACCGACTGACCGTAATCAACTTCTCCACTTCGAAAGCTACCACCCACCCGCTGTCTTTCGTTCTGTGGCCAGGAGCCAGCTAATGCGGGGCAATAGCATTGTCTCTGATGAGACACAGGCTGCACAGGCTAGACAGCGGATGTGTGAGAGGCTTTCGGAGCGGGGATATCCTGATCCTTTATTACAGGAGGAGTTGCAACAAGTCATGGAGCCCGACTCCTCTTCCAGTGATCGAAAATGTACCCAACCACGTCTTCCATTTGTGTGCCAGTTTCATGGTTTTTCCCATAAGGTCCTTGCAAGTGTGAGGCGACATAGGCACATCCTTGCAGGCGCCTATGCGGAAATACCAGAATTCTCTTTGCCTCCTATTCCTGCGTACAGGAGAAATGAAACAGCGGGTACACGCTTGGTCCATGCAGATACAGGTCCTGTTCCTAAGAGTCTACCTACCTTTTTGGGTCCGACACGAGTGGGAAGTTTCCCTTGCTTATCATGCAGCGAGTGTCGCCATGTTATAAAAGGCTCGACATTTGCTAATGGATTTAGTATCAGGTTTCACCTAACCTGCCAGAGCTCCTATGTTGTGTATTTATTACAATGCCCCTGTGAATTGAATTACATAGGGGAAATGACCCAAAAGGTGAGGGATCGTATTGCACAACATAGGAGCTCTGTCAGGAATGTCAATTCTGACTTACCAGTGGCTCGTCATTGTAGAGAATTTGGTCACAAAGATGTTGATCTGAAATTCATGATTGTCACAGGAGCCCTAGTGGCTGACCGCACTTAGCCTTCTAAACGGTGCCAGCGCACGGATCGTGCGAACTCTGGTCGCAGTCAATGCGCAGGAACCGTTAAGAATTAGCCGCAGACAACTCAGAAGGGAGCCTGTGAGACACGGGTAATTACAACGTCACCCACTGGTTCAGAGTAAACTGCCACCACCGCGGTTACCATGGGACCGTGGAGCTCACTAACTGACTGACTAGTCCTGCGAATAAAACAGTTAAACACACGGTATTCTGTCTAGCCAACAACGAACAAACAGTAGCATATCTTCAGAGACCCGGGATCAGTTCTGTGTGTGCTGATAAGCAGGGTAGCGGACAGTGAATGACTTGGAGAAAGTCGTTTATTCACGCAATATAAATAATTAATATATACAGACAACTATTAAAATCAACAATTATTAAAACAGTAATAGCCAGTATAAAAAAAAATAAAGAAGGGAGAAAAATACTTAGTTCCTGGAAAGATGTCCTTTTTGTGGGAAAAACAGAGTTCTGGGTTTCAATCAAAGTTCAGAGTTCAGACCAGGTGGATGCCAGCATATCCTCAAGCTGGCACCGATGAGTTCAAGATGTTTTCAGGGTGGAGGACCCCTTTCCCAGGCAGCTTATTCACTTTTAATGGAGCTGAGATCAGAGGCGGGCTTCCAGAGTCGGCCCCCAGGCAGGACTATGGTAATCACATCTGGGCAGGGGCTTTAGCAACCTCATAATCATGACATGTTCCCTAGGCAGACCTGCGCGGCCGGCACACAAATAATAATTACATATTCTCGATCCCCAGAACCTACCGATTAATATGATATCAAACTTGGGCATGTTTGCATGCCCGGTTAAAAAACGGTGGAATTCCCAGAGATCTGGTTATGCCAGTGGCCCAAATTTAATATCAAAACACTCACAAGATCCGGACCAGCAGAATGATATAACTTCCACATTTCTCACCTGAACGGTATTGCTTAAACATGCTCAAAATCCTAAACTCCATGCTTTCTCATGTGGCTCCGGCCAGTCTGAGCAGAGCAGATTTTTGAATAGCCCCCTGCTGGGAGCTCATCCTGTCTTTCCCAAAAGGCAGAGTGAGTTCTCTGCTGGCTAATTAACATCTAGGTGTCACCTGGCTCCCAGAACAGAAAGGGGAATTGTGCCTTCCACAGGGAATATGTCCAAGCTAATTAACACCTCCCCCAGGCTCTTACTCAGCTAAGACAGATCCCCCAGCTGTTCCTAGGCAGAGGGATACTACACATCAAATCTTGGTCCTATTGATCTTAAGCGCAATCGATGCAGAGAATCGAGTGCGATCGCTTTTTCTTCACGGGCAGTTCCAGGACGCGTCTGCGGCCCCGCAACCGTCCGTGACAATGATTATCGATCATATCCTGAAACCAAGAAGGGGAGTGGATCGAGTATTGATGTTAAAGAAACGTGGGGTATCATGGATAGATAGGTTGGGTAGTCTGTACCCAGGAGGTCTCAATCGTGACTTTGACCTTCATCTCTTTTTATAATATTACAGGTTTGGATGTTCCAAGAACAACTAGTATATATTCTTGGGTCTGGATAAGACATTATTCTACATAAAGTTATTTGCAATCAGATAAGTGGATCATGAATTATGGACTGCCATATGTGTGTTTGCAATTCATTGCTTTTTCTGTTTTGTTTACTTCCTGGTTGGGAGATCATGTGATGTGATTATGTCATTTTCTAGCAGGTATAAAAGTAATCATGTGATGTGCATTAATTAGCATTGACAAAGGCTGTGGACAGCCGAAACGTTTGCTGCTGTAAGCTTTATTATTTTGCTCAATAAACTGAGCTTGTGTGCTGCAATTCTCTGAATTTTTTGTTGTACTTTAGGGGAACTAGGCACCCCCAATTGCGTGCACACCACCTGGAGAGTGTTTATCCGCCAGTGAAGCTGCTGCCCTCCTTTGGACTGTATATATATATATATATATATATATATATATATATATATATATATATATATATATATATATTCATTGGTAGATCTCCTCAGGGTCTGTTTTAGGGATAGTTAAGGTTCCCGTTAATGGTACATTTTCCAGAGATAAATCACCTAAGTGACCATCAACAAACCACTTCCTATCTATCACAATTACTTTTAAAAATCATTGTTTGGTCGAATAATTGTTGTCAAATGATCACTTTAACCACTTAAGCCTATCTGGACGAACATCTTTGTCCAGATAGGCTGCGCGCACTCCAGTGGGTTGCGTGCGCTCCCGCCGCCAGCCGTAAGCCCAGCGATCATTGAATGGGATTATAGATCCCATTCATTGATTGAAGCTCCCCGCAGAAAAACCGACAGCCTCTTATCAGAGGCTGCGGTTTTTCTGAGTTAAAAAAAGTTTCCCGTCCACCTAATGCTTCCTGGACTTTGACTGTGGCCATCTTGTGGCCAAATAGTAAAACTACACCCACATCTATTTTTCATCTATTTTTCATTAAATAAATACTTTTTTTTACATTCAAAATTAGCTGTTTACCTCCCACACCAAAAATTACTCAAATACATTTTTTAATAATGAAAAAAAAAAAATATTACAATTACAAAAAAAAAACAAAAACATAAATAGTTATCTAAGGGTCTGAACTTTTTAAATATGCATGTCAAAGTAGTACATTAATATATTTTTTTCAATTATGGGCTTGTAAATAGTGATGGACGCAAATTGAAAAAATGCACCTTTATTTCCAAATAAAATATCGGCGCCATACATTATGATAGGGACATAATTTAAATGGTGTAATAAGCGGGACAAATGGGTAAATAAAATACATGGGTTTTAATCACCGTAGCATGTATTAATTTCAAACTATAATGGCCAAAAACTGAGAAATAATGATTTTTTTCTGTTAAAATTAATTTAGAATAAATTAATTCTTAGCAAAATGTATCACCACAAACACTGGTCCACATGACAGCCCAGGGGCCCCAGGTCTCTCTCACTCACTGGGGCCCGCAAACCACCATGCGACACCTAGAGGGAAGTGCGGGCAAGCCCTGGACCTCTCACCTCCAGGGAACTCACCCCACCACCTCTAAACTGAATGCCAACTGCAACAAACACAATTGCTAACTTCCAGTCAGAGCAATATCCTGCCTCTATCTGGCCAGCAGACGCTTGTCAGCCAATCAGGTGCACTGTCATACACCCTTTGCCTGCTGTACCATACCTAGCAGGAATTACATAGATTAGCATTCAGGTGGGAGGCTTCGGTTGGACGCAATCGTGAATTGCGTCGTTTAACAGGGACGCCCCGTGTAGGCACATCTCCCACACGGTCCCCTCCCTAATCACTCACCTGTCAACCGCATCGTAGAAGCTGCAAAAAATAAAATTTAAAATCACAAACACTGGTCCACATGACAGCCCAGGGGCCCCAGGTCTCTCTCACTCACTGGGGCCCCCAAACCACCATGCAACACCTAGAGGGAAGTGCGGGCAAGCCCTGGACCTCTCACCTCCAGGGAACTCACCCCACCACCTCTAAACTGAATGCCAACTGCAACAAACACAATTGCTAACTTCCAGTCAGAGCAATATCCTGCCTCTATCTGGCCAGCAGACGCTTGTCAGCCAATCAGGTGCACTGTCATACACCCTTTGCCTGCTGTACCATACCTAGCAGGAATTACATAGATTAGCATTCAGGTGGGAGGCTTCGGTTGGACGCAATCGTGAATTGCGTCGTTTAACAGGGACGCCCCGTGTAGGCACATCTCCCACACGGTCCCCTCCCTAACCACTCACCTGTCAACCGCATCGTAGAAGCTGCAAAAAATAAAATTTAAAATCACAAACACTGGTCCACATGACAGCCCAGGGGCCCCAGGTCTCTCTCACTCACTGGGGCCCCCAAACCACCATGCGACACCTAGAGGGAAGTGCGGGCAAGCCCTGGACCTCTCACCTCCAGGGAACTCACCCCACCACCTCTAAACTGAATGCCAACTGCAACAAACACAATTGCTAACTTCCAGTCAGAGCAATATCCTGCCTCTATCTGGCCAGCAGACGCTTGTCAGCCAATCAGGTGCACTGTCATACACCCTTTGCCTGCTGTACCATACCTAGCAGGAATTACATAGATTAGCATTCAGGTGGGAGGCTTCGGTTGGACGCAATCGTGAATTGCGTCGTTTAACAGGGACGCCCCGTGTAGGCACATCTCCCACACGGTCCCCTCCCTATGCACTCACCTGTCAACCGCATCGTAGAAGCTGCAAAAAATAAAATTTAAAATCACAAACACTGGTCCACATGACAGCCCAGGGGCCCCAGGTCTCTCTCACTCACTGGGGCCCCCAAACCACCATGCGACACCTAGAGGGAAGTGCGGGCAAGCCCTGGACCTCTCACCTCCAGGGAACTCACCCCACCACCTCTAAACTGAATGCCAACTGCAACAAACACAATTGCTAACTTCCAGTCAGAGCAATATCCTGCCTCTATCTGGCCAGCAGACGCTTGTCAGCCAATCAGGTGCATTGTCATACACCCTTTGCCTGCTGTACCATACCTAGCAGGAATTACATAGATTAGCATTCAGGTGGGAGGCTTCGGTTGGACGCAATCGTGAATTGCGTCGTTTAACAGGGACGCCCCGTGTAGGCACATCTCCCACACGGTCCCCTCCCTAACCACTCACCTGTCAACCGCATCGTAGAAGCTGCAAAAAATAAAATTTAAAATCACAAACACTGGTCCACATGACAGCCCAGGGGCCCCAGGTCTCTCTCACTCACTGGGGCCCCCAAACCACCATGCGACACCTAGAGGGAAGTGCGGGCAAGCCCTGGACCTCTCACCTCCAGGGAACTCACCCCACCACCTCTAAACTGAATGCCAACTGCAACAAACACAATTGCTAACTTCCAGTCAGAGCAATATCCTGCCTCTATCTGGCCAGCAGACGCTTGTCAGCCAATCAGGTGCACTGTCATACACCCTTTGCCTGCTGTACCATACCTAGCAGGAATTACATAGATAAGCATTCAGGTGGGAGGCTTCGGTTGGACGCAATCGTGAATTGCGTCGTTTAACAGGGACGCCCTGTGTAGGCACATCTCCCACACGGTCCCCTCCCTAACCACTCACCTGTCAACCGCAAATCACAAACACTGGTCCACATGACAGCCCAGGGGCCCCAGGTCTCTCTCACTCACTGGGGCCCCCAAACCACCATGCGACACCTAGAGGGAAGTGCGGGCAAGCCCTGGACCTCTCACCTCCAGGGAACTCACCCCACCACCTCTAAACTGAATGCCAACTGCAACAAACACAATTGCTAACTTCCAGTCAGAGCAATATCCTGCCTCTATCTGGCCAGCAGACGCTTGTCAGCCAATCAGGTGCACTGTCATACACCCTTTGCCTGCTGTACCATACCTAGCAGGAATTACATAGATTAGCATTCAGGTAGGAGGCTTCGGTTGGACGCAATCGTGAATTGCGTCGTTTAACAGGGACGCCCCGTGTAGGCACATCTCCCACACGGTCCCCTCCCTAACCACTCACCTGTCAACCGCATCGTAGAAGCTGCAAAAAATAAAATTTAAAATCACAAACACTGGTCCACATGACAGCCCAGGGGCCCCAGGTCTCTCTCACTCACTGGGGCCCCCAAACCACCATGCGACACCTAGAGGGAAGTGCGGGCAAGCCCTGGACCTCTCACCTCCAGGGAACTCACCCCACCACCTCTAAACTGAATGCCAACTGCAACAAACACAATTGCTAACTTCCAGTCAGAGCAATATCCTGCCTCTATCTGGCCAGCAGACGCTTGTCAGCCAATCAGGTGCACTGTCATACACCCTTTGCCTGCTGTACCATACCTAGCAGGAATTACATAGATTAGCATTCAGGTGGGAGGCTTCGGTTGGACGCAATCGTGAATTGCGTCGTTTAACAGGGACGCCCCGTGTAGGCACATCTCCCACACGGTCCCCTCCCTAACCACTCACCTGTCAACCGCATCGTAGAAGCTGCAAAAAATAAAATTTAAAATCACAAACACTGGTCCACATGACAGCCCAGGGGCCCCAGGTCTCTCTCACTCACTGGGGCCCCCAAACCACCATGCGACACCTAGAGGGAAGTGCGGGCAAGCCCTGGACCTCTCACCTCCAGGGAACTCACCCCACCACCTCTAAACTGAATGCCAACTGCAACAAACACAATTGCTAACTTCCAGTCAGAGCAATATCCTGCCTCTATCTGGCCAGCAGACGCTTGTCAGCCAATCAGGTGCACTGTCATACACCCTTTGCCTGCTGTACCATACCTAGCAGGAATTACATAGATTAGCATTCAGGTGGGAGGCTTCGGTTGGACGCAATCGTGAATTGCGTCGTTTAACAGGGACGCCCCGTGTAGGCACATCTCCCACACGGTCCCCTCCCTAACCACTCACCTGTCAACCGCATCGTAGAAGCTGCAAAAAATAAAATTTAAAATCACAAACACTGGTCCACATGACAGCCCAGGGGCCCCAGATCTCTCTCACTCACTGGGGCCCCCAAACCACCATGCGACACCTAGAGGGAAGTGCGGGCAAGCCCTGGACCTCTCACCTCCAGGGAACTCACCCCACCACCTCTAAACTGAATGCCAACTGCAACAAACACAATTGCTAACTTCCAGTCAGAGCAATATCCTGCCTCTGTCTGGCCAGCAGACGCTTGTCAGCCAATCAGGTGCATTGTCATACACCCTTTGCCTGCTGTACCATACCTAGCAGGAATTACATAGATTAGCATTCAGGTGGGAGGCTTCGGTTGGACGCAATCGTGAATTGCGTCGTTTAACAGGGACGCCCCGTGTAGGCACATCTCCCACACGGTCCCCTCCCTAACCACTCACCTGTCAACCGCATCGTAGAAGCTGCAAAAAATAAAATTTAAAATCACAAACACTGGTCCACATGACAGCCCAGGGGCCCCAGGTCTCTCTCACTCACTGGGGCCCCCAAACCACCATGCGACACCTAGAGGGAAGTGCGGGCAAGCCCTGGACCTCTCACCTCCAGGGAACTCACCCCACCACCTCTAAACTGAATGCCAACTGCAACAAACACAATTGCTAACTTCCAGTCAGAGCAATATCCTGCCTCTATCTGGCCAGCAGACGCTTGTCAGCCAATCAGGTGCACTGTCATACACCCTTTGCCTGCTGTACCATACCTAGCAGGAATTACATAGATTAGCATTCAGGTGGGAGGCTTCGGTTGGACGCAATCGTGAATTGCGTCGTTTAACAGGGACGCCCCGTGTAGGCACATCTCCCACACGGTCCCCTCCCTAACCACTCACCTGTCAACCGCATCGTAGAAGCTGCAAAAAATAAAATTTAAAATCACAAACACTGGTCCACATGACAGCCCAGGGGCCCCAGGTCTCTCTCACTCACTGGGGCCCCCAAACCACCATGCGACACCTAGAGGGAAGTGCGGGCAAGCCCTGGACCTCTCACCTCCAGGGAACTCACCCCACCACCTCTAAACTGAATGCCAACTGCAACAAACACAATTGCTAACTTCCAATCAGAGCAATATCCTGCCTCTATCTGGCCAGCAGACGCTTGTCAGCCAATCAGGTGCACTGTCATACACCCTTTGCCTGCTGTACCATACCTAGCAGGAATTACATAGATTAGCATTCAGGTGGGAGGCTTCGGTTGGACGCAATCGTGAATTGCGTCGTTTAACAGGGACGCCCCGTGTAGGCACATCTCCCACACGGTCCCCTCCCTAACCACTCACCTGTCAACCGCATCGTAGAAGCTGCAAAAAATTAAATTTAAAATCACAAACACTGGTCCACATGACAGCCCAGGGGCCCCAGGTCTCTCTCACTCACTGGGGCCCCCAAACCACCATGCGACACCTAGAGGGAAGTGCGGGCAAGCCCTGGACCTCTCACCTCCAGGGAACTCACCCCACCACCTCTAAACTGAATGCCAACTGCAACAAACACAATTGCTAACTTCCAGTCAGAGCAATATCCTGCCTCTATCTGGCCAGCAGACGCTTGTCAGCCAATCAGGTGCACTGTCATACACCCTTTGCCTGCTGTACCATACCTAGCAGGAATTACATAGATTAGCATTCAGGTGGGAGGCTTCGGTTGGACGCAATCGTGAATTGCGTCGTTTAACAGGGACGCCCCGTGTAGGCACATCTCCCACGCGGTCCCCTCCCTAACCACTCACCTGTCAACCGCATCGTAGAAGCTGCAAAAAATAAAATTTAAAATCACAAACACTGGTCCACATGACAGCCCAGGGGCCCCAGGTCTCTCTCACTCACTGGGGCCCCCAAACCACCATGCGACACCTAGAGGGAAGTGCGGGCAAGCCCTGGACCTCTCACCTCCAGGGAACTCACCCCACCACCTCTAAACTGAATGCCAACTGCAACAAACACAATTGCTAACTTCCAGTCAGAGCAATATCCTGCCTCTATCTGGCCAGCAGACGCTTGTCAGCCAATCAGGTGCACTGTCATACACCCTTTGCCTGCTGTACCATACCTAGCAGGAATTACATAGATTAGCATTCAGGTGGGAGGCTTCGGTTGGACGCAATCGTGAATTGCGTCGTTTAACAGGGACGCCCCGTGTAGGCACATCTCCCACACGGTCCCCTCCCTAACCACTCACCTGTCAACCGCATCGTAGAAGCTGCAAAAAATAAAATTTAAAATCACAAACACTGGTCCACATGACAGCCCAGGGGCCCCAGGTCTCTCTCACTCACTGGGGCCCCCAAACCACCATGCGACACCTAGAGGGAAGTGCGGGCAAGCCCTGGACCTCTCACCTCCAGGGAACTCACCCCACCACCTCTAAACTGAATGCCAACTGCAACAAACACAATTGCTAACTTCCAGTCAGAGCAATATCCTGCCTCTATCTGGCCAGCAGACGCTTGTCAGCCAATCAGGTGCACTGTCATACACCCTTTGCCTGCTGTACCATACCTAGCAGGAATTACATAGATTAGCATTCAGGTGGGAAGCCTAATTGGAGGTGGAAAAAACAAGATATAGATCAATTCATTGTGATGAGTAGTGATACAATTATTGACAAATGAATGGGAGGTGAAAGTTGCTCTGATGCAAAAAAATTAACAACCCTGTGGGCTTAAGTGGTTAACCACTTTACCCCCACGCGTACGGATTTCTCCGCCCCTTTTTTCCCTCCTAAAAAACCAGGGACGGAGAAATCCGTACCTTCGGCGCTACCGCCGCTGTCCGCGCTCCCGCCGCTCATGCACGCACACCCGCCGCTCGTGCACGCCGCCGCCCGCTCGCCCGGAGATCAATGAACGGGAAAATCCATTCCCGTTCGTTGATCTAAGCCCCCGCAATGATCTGCTGCTTCTTTCAGAAACAGCGAGATCATTGTGAGTCTCCCAGCCTCCTACTGCTTACTGTAAGCGTCCTTCCGGACGCTTACAGGTCGCATGTAAACAAACACTCTGTGGCCATCTTGTGGCCAAATAGTAAACTACACCCTAAAAGCATTTTAAGTATACAAACATTACATTTACACAATAAATTAACTCATTACCTCCCACACTCCCCAATTTTTTATTTTTTTTTGTAATTAAAAAAAAAAAAGTACAATTAAAAAAAAAAACATAAATAGTTACCTTAGGGACTGAACTTTTTAAATATTTATGTCAAGAGGGTATAACACTGTTACTTTATAAACTGCGGGCTTGTAATTAGGGATGGATGCAAAACTGAAAAAAATGCACCTTTATTTCCAAATAAAATATTGTCGCCAAACATTGTGATAGGGGCATAATTTAAATGGTTTTATAACCGGGTCAAATGGGTTAATACATTTCATGGGTTTTAATTACAGTAGCATGCTTTATTTAAAAACTATAATGGCCGAAAACTGAAAAATAATAATTTTTTCCCACATTTTTTCCTATTTCCCCATTAAAACACATTTAGAATAAAATAATTCTTGGCATAATGTCCCACCTAAAGAAAGCCTAATTGGTGGCGAAAAAAACAAGATATAGTTCATTTCATTGGGATAAGTAATAATAAAGTTATAGATGAATGAATGGAAGGAGCGCTGAAAGGTGAAAATTGCTCTGGTGGTCAGGGGGTAAAACCCCTCAGTGGTGAAGTGGTTAAAGGGCGTCCAAGGTGAAAATAAACTGATGAGACAGATCTATGAATTATTGACCCTTTTTATCTCTTTCCTGCTCTCAGAAGCCATTTACTGACAGGAAAGTGTTTTATGGCTGCAATCACTTATCAGTGAAGATTATGCTATAGTCTGACCCAGTCCGACCCAGCCTCGACCCAGACAGAAATGTCACTTGCATAGCTGATTTCTAACTCTTTCGGGCAGAGAAAGAAAAAATGGAACACAGCATAGTTATTTGTGTGCTTGCCACTATACATGCGTGGATGCATAAGGTGAAAAACAACTGAAGGCTGAAGTGGTTAAGGATTATTTGCAGTCGATTTGGGACATAAACGAGGTTTGTTTTCTGTCAATCCGATTGCATTTATTATTTCTCCATAGCTCCCCTCTTATACCCGCACATTCCTCTGTATAAGCATGCATGCAATAACTTCATCATGCTATTCATGTTCAGCCACCATCACTTTTTGGGCATTTGCATTGCTAGTTGGTTTCCACTGATTCATCTTATCAGTTCTTGCTACATAAACCCCAAGTAATAATCTTACTGTTAAATTTATAGTGTTTTGGTGAATGGAATATAGAGTGAGTTTAGTACACACGTCAAGCATTGCAAAGCAAAACAATAGCATTATTGTTGCTATCTGGTTAGCTAGATTAGCTGCCACAAATACAAACACAGCGCCGAACAGATCTTTATTAGACATCACTCGTTTAGCTACATCTCTACACGGGCATCATATAGTCAAACACATTTATGGCCACCAGTATCTACAAAAACTTTCATTTTAAAAGATGAGATTTTGAAGTCTTACTAGGTGGCTGTAAACTGAACTGCCTTTTATTGAACTTCAGTTCTGCTTTAACTTCAAAAGCTTTTCCAGCAGACGTTTCAGTTTCCAGTGTGCTCTATGGGGTATCCCGCTAAATAATTAGAATTTAATGGATGTCTATCCCGTCTCAGCAGTATGGACAGTTTGTGAAATGATTAGCACATTCAGATTTCAAGTGCGTTTGTAGTTCAATGCGTTGGTCTTTCCAATGGCCTTGCTCATTTCCAGCAATTTTCAGTACTGGCTCCAGAGAGGATTAACTCTAAGTTACATATAACATTACCTTTTAGATCAAACAAATCTGTGGTTTTCTAAAACGTCTACATGGAATATCAGGTAAGCCAGCACAAATAAACATTCATCTGTCAAGGTTAGAGAAAGTCTCAGCAAGAGCAGAAAGCTGTTTGTTGTTATGCCACCTGCTACTATTCAGTGGGATTTGAGTGCTGCCTTTTGTGGACGTTATCTGTGAATGATGAATTTTATTGCTCAGTGCTTAATAACATAACACATTGTGGTAATGAGCACCTCTGTGTGATAGGAAGGCTGTTGTTTGGCGGAGTTCCAAGCTGCAGAATGTAGAAAAATAAGTGCCATTATTGCACAATTCAGAGTGGCAGCTGCATCCTGTATTATAGAATCTTAAGATATGCATTCAATACCAGTTTATGATGTATGGGGAAAATCATCTTTGCAAAAGGATCTAATGAAAATGTACAAAATGCTAATAATAAAAATGATAATAGTAAAACTAGTAAAACTCTTATTTGAGGTATGAAAATATCAAAGATATTCAAGCCCACAATGTAAGAGCTAGTGCACACCAGAGGGGTTCTGGAGCATTTTTAAAAATGCTAACTGTTTGAAAACTGCTTGGGTAATGTATTTCAATGGGCTGGTGCACACTAGAGCGGTTCGTTTTTTTCCATAAATGCAAACTCGGGGACTGCAGCATTTTTTAGATCTCTGAGGCGTTTCTGCCTCAATGTTAAAGTATAGGAAAGTGGAAAACCGCTCTGAAAAACGCTAGATCAAAGCGGTTTTCCAGGCGTTTTTGTTACAGAAGCTGTTCAGTAACAGCTTTCCTGTAACAATATATGAACTCTGCTACACAAAATGCTCCAAAAAAACGCTAGGCATGTTTAGAAAACCTCTCTAAACATGCCTAGAATCGCTCTGAAAATCTGCTTCAAAAACCTTTAGCGTTAGCAGATCTGCTACAGGTTTTTGGGGTGCACTGGCCCTAATTACCAGGTGCCCAATAATCCTACCACTGCAGCTCTGGTATCCTTTGCACTGGCCCCTGATATTTCTAACTCGATAATTGTATCGCTGTGGCTCCTTTGCGGCTTCAAGCTTCGGTGAGCCAGCTGCAGCTCTGCAGTGGCTCACAACTTCCGTCACAGCTGCTCACAGCTTTTTAATTTGAGTGCCAGACACCCGATTTCCGTGCACTTGAAAGCTGCTGCTCTGCAGCAGATCCGAGCTTCTTATCGGTTTCACCACATAGCTATTTTAACGGGGCCTTTATCACATGTACTGGCTGGGGAATAGGGTGACATTACCACACTCTGCTCAGCTCCACAAACATACAACAGATGGTTTGAAATTTGGCTTGAGTCAATAAATAGCCATGCAAAAATAACAGATTTCACTATGGAAAAGCACTTCTAGCACTTCAGTTGGTACACTTTATTTTACAAATCTGTGATGGTCCCAGGGTTAACAGTGCTTTCATAATACAAATGGCGTCTACATTGGAAAGACATTTTGCCCAGACTTTTACTTTCAAATGATATACTGTATCACTAAGGCCTCGATTCATCAAGACTTATCGAATCAATTACCGACAGCTCGGTAAAATACCGAACTCGATAAGCTGATTTCAGGATTCATCAAAGTTATCTACAGCTGTTAGCGAACATTCAGTAATCATTCGGTAATGATGCGATAAAACTGAAGAAAGTGCAATTCATGAAAATGAAAGTGGGCGTGGTTTAGCGTTACATTTAGGATTAGTTATCTCCTTCACTGCTCTGTCGTTATTCCTGTCAGATCATTGATGACAGAGAAGATGGAGCCATTTGAAGTGGTTATGTATCAGCTGAGAGTGATTCAAAGGTGCAGAAGGGCAAGAATAAGGTCTAGAACTATATCAATTTGCAAGAGAATGGATTTATTTGCTATACCAGGACATCAGAATTTTTCTTGAATCATCTTATAAGAGAACACAGGCAGTGCCATGGTTAACTAAATCCCTAGCGGAAAAACCTGGATGAATACAACAAGTAATCGATAAACTTCGAATTCGGTAATTTATCGAACTGGAAAAAGTTATTGTAAAGACAATGATGAATTGAGGCTAATACCTGTTAGTGGCTTTTAACAAAAGAGTTTTCCTAACAGAAAGTTCTCCGGGCCTCAGAAGAGGCAAAAACTTCCTTGAATGTACTTCTTAAAAAAATTGGGCAGGCAAGGTACTTGGAGGAGTGTTCCAAACAAAAATTAGCAAGGCTTCACAGCAGAAGCAGAAAGCCTACTCTAAAAAGAAATGATTTAGCATAGCACTTTAATTAAACTTTAATTAATAATACAGAATACTGGCTAGAAAATTTAATTTAGCATGTGCTCATGGTTGGTTTTGGAAGCTGATATCTGTCTGTAGATCAAAATGGAAAGGTAATTTTACTTGGAATTAAAGGGACCCTGAGCAGATCGCGTGGGTCGCGCTGTGACTTCGGAAGCAACTCTCATGCACTGAGCACAATGACGTGCTGCTCGCGCACAGATAGGCTGAGAGGAGGATGACGGAAGCTGGAGCATGCGCAGACTGCATGATCCGACTTCCACTTCCGGGGTCACATCGCGACTTTGGTGAGAGTCACCGGTCCCAATGCAATCTACACCGGCCGGACTGGGGGGCAGACAGCTTTACATCATGGCCGATAAGTGACAGGGTATTACCATGTATTCTTGGGCATGCTTAAATGCATACCCAAGCGGTCTGCTCAAGGTCCCTTTAAATTACAAAAAGTATTGGTGCAGCACTGATAAATGTTTATAGTAAATGTATTGTGAAAGTAAAAAATAACTTTAATTGTGGATGACATTCTTTATTTTTCGATTTATTATAGAAATTAAGTAAATATGCTTACTCTACTGCTTGCTTTTCTATTATCTTCTCCATTCAGGTTTCCTACAAGGAACTGAGCATACAAATATTTTCCTAACCACCTGCTGGTAACAACCATGGCTGCATTTTGATCTAAAAATAATTTTCTTTGCTCTGTGGAGATCATTGTTTTTATCTCTATAGACCTTCTTGTTACTTGAGTGGTGTTTTTCACTGTTGTCTTCTATGTGTTATGTTACAAATACGGTGTGCTGGCAGATTTTCGTGTTCACATTTTAAATTTGTATGAAATTCATAATTTACATCTTCTCAGTGGTCTCTCATCTATTGCTGTTCCCATATCTACTGGCATTCAGTCATGTTTTGTGACCAACATAAAAATACAAAAACAAATCAAAAGTTTTATCTTGTTAACGTCAAGAGTTGTACCGGCTCATATCATTCTCTGTGCAAACTCCCAGAAATTAAATCAAACAAACTCCTTTCTTTCTTAAGTGTCTTTGATATGTTGTTTTGGATGCAGCCAGATTCTATCTGATGTAATCTAAGCAGGATTTCTCATTGTGTTGGTTCCACTGTGCAGTGAGCAATAAATCCTGCCTGACAGAAGGTACCTGCATGGTTATTTATTTATTTCAAAATTCCATTACACTTCTACTGTTTGTTTGTGTTTAACATAAGCTGCACTCTAAAAGGAAACTGTAGTACATTTTTCAGCAAATAAACATGCAAACATTTCAGTTCCTATAGCAACATGTTCCTTAATGTAAATTTTGAGGTACTTTTCATGATTTTGAAACCCATGAGACAATTTCAGGAACAGGGTTGTATTGTAGGGTCTACTCTTATTGGCTACATTAGTGTCTATCACAAATATTAACCCCTTTTGTAGTCTACACAGTTTGCTGTCATAGGCTGTTGTATGTTTATTTGTGTTTTACGTCAGAATAGACTGCAAATTACATTTTAAAGTTATTTTAAAAAAAATAGGTTGGCATAAATATGGCACACTTGCCAAATTAGTGTATTTTTCGTACTATAAGACGCTCCTGACCATAAGACACACCTAGGTTTAGAGGACAAAAACCAGGGGGGGAAATGTATATACTAAACCTGGTGCATCCAAGCTGTAGGGGCATCTTGTGGATTATGCCCCCTTTGTGCCTCATGCTCCCTTGTACCTCTTGTGTCTCCCTGTGTCCTCCTCTGTCCCCTTGTGTCCTCCTGTTTCCCCATGTGTCTGCCTTTGTCCTCCTTGTGTCCTCCTCTATGCCCCTTTGTGTCCCTCTGTGTTCTCCGTTTGTCCTCCTGTGTCCTCCTCTGCAAGGGCACAGTACAGGGAGTCCCTGACATTGCGGCGGGTTGGATTTTCGTATTGGCAGGGTGTCACAAGTCAGGAACTCCCTGCATTTGGACTGTAAGATGCAGTAACTTTTCCCCCCACTTTTGGGGGAGAAAAAGTGAGTCTTATACTGCAAACAATACAGTAAATTGGTGCACTTTTAGTGACAGTTACCATGTCTCAGACTTGCACATTTGGACACTGCAATTTTCCTCTATTGCTTTTTGCAAATGCAAATTCAAGATCAGTAAGGTTACATAAATCATAAGTGTACAGCCACCTCTATTTTCAGCCACCGAGCCGAAGGGAAGTCTCAGAATGCTATTGAGGCATCCCTCACTACTCTGATGTCCCCCATCGCTGAGTGCGCTCCCCCAAAAGATTAATTAATCACAACAGGGCCACGCAGCTCCTCTTCCTGGATCATGACTGCGCAATAGCCGTGCAAGCCGGCCCATACATGTGCAGTAAGCCGGCTACTGTGCATTCAAAGGTTTTTTTCCGCAAATTCTGCTCGGCCATGATTTAGGAAGACAAGTCAGGGAAGCCTCAACAGGATCCTGAGGCTTACCTCTCTTCAGGGTAAGTATCTGATTTTGAACTCGAGCTTCGGCTCGGATTCACTTTAACATAATAGTTGTTTTAAAAATATTTTAATGTAATTTCAACTTTATGCTCTGAGTTATTGTTCTGTTGCACAAGACTTCTCCCGAGGCTTAAGTTTTCTTTCAGGTGGTATCAGGTTTTAATCCAGGCTATCCCTGTATGTTGCTGCAATCATTATACCCTCTACCCTCACAAGCTACAAGACCAGCTACAAATTTGCTGCCGACACCATGCGTCATGGTGGAGATGGTATGAGTATGATCATGTACAGAGTTTTGCTTGTACCAAATATGACATTGACTTTCATGGCCCAAAAAATTTAGTTTAATTAAATCTTCTGTCAGCAGACTTAAGAGTCGTCATCACACTGAGGAAGCCCTCGGTGGGTGTGTGCAGTGCGTCTCTAGAGATACACATTACGGAAGAGCTCTTCCTGGCCAGCGATCCCTCTACCCTGCCATGCGGAAGCCCCGAGTTAACCAGCATGTCACTGTATTCATCAACCTCCTCGTAGACTGTAACTGGCTCAGGAGCAATGAGGATTATGAGGATTTTAACTAGTTGTTGTTCCTGTGGCAGTATTTCTACATCCTGCTGGACTTCATCTGAAGCCCCAGGGGTGTACATATACATACCTCGCCAGGATCACTGCTGCACGAGCTATTGCGTGTGCTGCCACACGCATTCTCGCGGACGCCCATTAGTACACTAATCAATGAATGGGAACACAGTTCCCATTCACCGATTAAAGTGCCTGTGTTCATTGATCACCAACATCAGTGAGATGCCAGTGATCATTGCCAAAGTGAAAGTAAAACATACACACACCACTTCTTGTGCACTGTTCACAGTACATAGGAGGAATAAAGTGTGTGTGTTTGTGGGGGGGGGGGGGGGGGGTGGCGACATCTAGTGTCCAAATAGTAAAATTACACCTACATACATCAAATTAAATAAAAATACATAAAATGCCCTATTAATTAACCCTTCCCCCCCCCCCTCACCCATAGCTACGAAAATATAACACTTAAATATATAAAAAAAAGGTGGCATTTAAAAAAAACATAAATAGTTACCTTAGTGATAATCCACCCTACAAACATTATATTAAATAAAAAATACATTAATTACATATTAAAATCCACCACTTACTTCCCCCACTCTCCCATAGTTACAAAAAAAATGACATTAAAAAAATACATAAATAGTTACCTTAGGGACTCAACTTTTCAATATGTATGTCATGAGGGTATATTACTGTTACGTTTGCAAATAAGGGCTTGTGATTGTGATGGACGCAAAACTTAACAAATACACCTTTATTTCCAAATAAAATATTGTCGCCATACATTGTACTAGGGACATATTTTAAATGTTGTGATAACCAGGACAAATGGGCAAATAAAATATGTGGGTTTTATGAACAGTAGCATTTAATTTTAAACTTATAATGGCCAAAAACTGAGAAATAATTAATTTTTAATCTTATTATTCCAGGTAAAATGCAGTTGGAATAAAATAATTCTTAGCAATATGTACCACCCAAAGAAAGACTAATTGGTGTCTCAAAAAACAAGATATATATATCATTTTGTTGTGATAAGTATTGATAAAATTATTGGCGACTGAAAGGGAGGAGTACTGAAATGTGAAAATTGCTCTGGTCCATAAGGGGAAAAACCCTTTAGTAGTGAACTACTTAAGGTGGTTATAAAGAGGAGGTGTGTGACTTGCATGCACTGCAAGCAGCTTGTGCTTGGGTCTACAGTATCTTGTCTCTGCTTATTATTATTATTGATTTTTAAAGCGCCAACATATTCCGTGGCGCTGTACAAAGTAAGAAACAAACATGGGGTACATAATAATACAGACAATGGTGTACACCAAAATACAAGATAGATAATTAGTGACTAAATACAAAGAATGATACAAAATACAAAATATAGAATTGGTAATGACAGTGATAAAAGTAACATGATAAATAAAATGTACAGTGGTGTGAAAAACTATGTGCCCCCTTCCTGATTTCTTATTCTTTTGCATGTTTGTCACACTTAAATGTTTCTGCTCATCAAAAACTGTTAACTATTAGTCAAAGATAACATAATTGAACACAAAATGCAGTGTTAAATGATGGTTTTTATTATTAAGTGAGAAAAAAACCTCAAAACCTACATGGCCCTGTGTGAAAAAGAAATTGCCCCCTGAACCCAATAACTGGTTGGGCCACCCTTAGCAGCAATAACTGCAATCAAGCGTTTGCGATAACTTGCATCGAGTCTTTTACAGCGCTCTGGAGGAATTTTGGCCCACTCATCTTTGCAGAATTGTTGTAATTCAGCTTTATTTAAGGGTTTTCTAGCATGAACCCCCTTTTTAAGGTCATGCCACAACATCTCAATAGGATCCAGGTCAGGACTTTGACTAGGCCACTCCAAAGTCTTCTTTTTGTTTTTCTTCAGCCATTGAGAGGTGGATTTGCTGGTGTGTTTTGGATCATTGTCCTGCTGCAGCACCCAAGATCACTTCAGCTTGAGTTGACGAACAGATGGCCGGACATTCTCCTTCAGGATTTTTTGGTAGAGAGTAAAATTCATGGTTCCATCTATCACAGCAAGCCTTCCAGGTCCTGAAGCAGCAAAACAACCCCAGACCATCACACTACCACCACCATATTGTACTGTTGGTATGATGTTCTTTTGCTAAAATGCTGTGTTACTTCTACGCCAGATGTAACGGGACACGCACCTTCCAAAAAGTTCAACTTTTGTCTCGTCGGTCCACACGGTATTTTCCCAAAAGTCTTGGCAATCATTGAGATGTTTTTTAGCAAAATTGAGATGAGCCTTAATGTTCTTTTTGCTTAAAAGTGGTTTGCGCCTTGGATATCTGCCATGCAGGCTGTTTTTGCCCAGTATCTTTCTTATGGTGGACGTGTGAACACTGACCTTAATTGAGGCAAGTGAGGCCTGCAGTTCTTTAGATGTTGTCCTGGAGTCTTTTGTGGCCTCTCCGATGAGTTTTCTCTGTGCTCTTGGGGTAATTTTGGTCGGCCGGCCACTCCTGGGAAGGTTCATCACTGTTCCATGTTTTTGCCATTTGTGGATAATGGCTCTCACTGTGATTCGCTGGAGTCCCAAAGCTTTAGAAATGGCTTTATAACCTTTACCAGACTGATAGATCTCAATTACAGTACTTTTGTTCTCATTTGTTCCTGAATTTCTTTGGATCTTGGCATGATGCCTAGCTTTTGAGGTGCTTTTGGTCTACTTCTCTGTGTCAGATAACTCCTATTTAAGTGATTTCTTGATTGAAACAGGTGTGGCAGTAATCGGGCCTGGGGGTGACTACAGAAATTGAACTCAGGTGTGATAAACCACAGTTAAGTTATTTTTTAACAAGGGGGGCAATTACTTTTTCACACAGGGCCATGTAGATTTGGAGGTTTTTTTCTTACTAATTATTAAAAACCATCATTTAAAACTGCATTTTGTGTTCAATTATGTTATCTTTGACTAATAGTTAATGGTTTTTGATGAGCAGAAACATTTAAGTGTGACAAACATGCAAAAGAATAAGAAATCAGGAAGGGGGCAAATAGTTTTTCACACCACTGTATAATGGATACCAAGACACAAAAGGGGAGAGAGCCCTGCCCTTGCGAGCTTACAATCTAAAGGGATTATTGCACACTTCTGAATCAACGCTAACAGAGCATTGTTACTTAGCTATACAGTTTAGCACAGTTGGAATTACAGTAGATGTGGAGGCCAAATGATGTACCAAGTTACCTATAAGTAAAACAGTAATGGCTGAATGGGTGTCAAACACCTGCCTGCTGTGACATGTGATGGATTTAAGCTATACATTAATTTTGTTGTTGATTTTTATATAATTAAAGTACCCCTGACCTCAGATTAAAATCCCATACTTTTCGCTTTTATATCAGGTGTGCTGTGACACAAGAGTCACAGCACTTTCCTTTAGCGCATACCCCCCCCCATCCCCCGTTCTGCTCAGCTGAAATCTTCGACTAGAGCAGAACATCAAGGATGGGCGGGGAGGAAGTATCAGTGCTTCCTCCTCTCTGCCTGTCCTCAGGAACGCCCCCTCCACTCGCCGCTATTAGTTCCTATCTGCACAGCGTGCTGCAGATCTGTGGTCTTGGGGTAATTTAGCTCAGGACGATAATGTACTAATACAGCTATTAGTACACTATTGTTCTGAGCTAAATTATCTCAAGGCCGCACACAGTGCAGCTCCACTGCGTGCTGTGCAGATAGGAACTAATAGCGGCGAGTGCAGGGGGCATTCCTGAGTATGGGCAGAGAGAAGGAAGTACTGACAGTTCCTCTCCGCCCATCATCCAGCTCTGCATCATGGCTGAGCAGAGCGGGGGACGGGGGGTCACTAAAGGGGGAGGATTGTGCTGTGACTCTTGTGTCATAGCACAGCAAATATAAAAGCAAAAAGTATGTGATTTTAATATGAGGTCAGGGGTACTTTAAGGGCTGTACAGTGTGATACATAGAGATTGGTTCTCTATAGGTTTGCTGTATTGTATACCAAAGTCTTTCTGTTCTATGTTATATACTGCTGCATATCGTGGCTTTGCTGTTTAGTGTCTTCCTTATAGCCAATTTTAGATATTGAGAATGAAGTATAAATATTTTATGGTTATTAAGCGTCGGTTATGTACTGTTTACAGATATGTTGCTTGTAAGCACTAAACCTGTTTTACTGTATTGTCTACTTGTCATTGTGCTGTTTCAATAAACTGCACAAAATACAATGTTAGTATTTTTGGCTCACAGCTGAATAGCTTTGTCACTATTTGATGCGGGCAGAGAAAAAGAAAAAAACACTAAAATGAACAAATACCATAAAGCATTTCCTAGCAGTGGAACTGATTATTTGTCTTAATAGCATGCCTGTGCTACCACACACAGCACAGAGACTAAACTGACAGATTGGAAAAATAGATGAAAGTGAAGGAAAATAGGACAAGAAAGGGTTGACTTGTCTATTTCCTGCACATCATAGCACAAGAAAAATGACTTTTTGCTGTTATAGGTTAACTCAAAGTATTATTTGAAAAGTTTCAATCTCATCTTCCTTAGAAACGGGATATACAGAAATGATCTGCAGCATGGATGATTCCAGAAATGGCAACAGATACACATCCTATCCCTTCTATTTATTCCATGCTCTCCACAACTTAAAGCCCCAGTTTGGGATATCATTTTTTTATATGCTGTTGATGAAATTTTATTTTAAAAGACTTATAAATAAAAAGTAAAACAAAAACAAATAATTTTTGCAAAATAAAAAAGGGAAATTTGTGGTGCACCAACTCACCTCCTTTTCAAAGACCACTATTTGGCTGCCCACAGCCAGTCAGTCTGAGCCCCTCCCACTTTATTCATTTAAATATTCAGGGGAGAATGATTACTCTTCCAGCAGGAGCTACACCTTCTTGCTAACTAAGAGCATATCAGAAATTGTGGCTTAGGTGGGGAAGCCAGCAGAGAGCTGAGGGCAGCTGAGGTGAAAGTAAAGGAGCTAAAAACTGGCGCAACAGGCTAATCATTTTTTATTAACCTTTTTTCATGCATAATTCATTTACAATAATGTTCTCTTAAATGCATATAACAAGCTGTACCTGGATTTGGGCTTTATTCATACTGGTGACGGCTATTAAATGCAATTACCAGTGCTGGGCATTAGCATTAATGCTCTCAAAAAAATGCTATCAGAGATACTTAAAACCATTCATTAATAATCACTGTCTAAATATTAAATAAGTCAAAAAGTCCAATAAAGCATTCTAATTTTACAAACGTTAATAGATTTCAAGATAATGATCTATGAGAATATTAGTCCAGACAAAATTATTTACATTAGTTAATAGAGGTTATTGAAAAGCTGCCTATTAATGATCTGTGCCTGTCCACTAATACTGATCAGAAATGTTAGGTGAAATGGTACACAGATATCACAAAAATCGGGATAAAGGAAAGTTGGGAATTATAAGCCCTAATTAACACTGTAATTAGAGGGGTGGTAGCTGTCAGGGATATACTTTATGTGACTTTGTGAATCATGCTCTGCAGCTTAAAATAGAAACCACTGAACCATTTGTGTAAGTGCTTGTCTTGGAAGAAGCTTACAGTCTAATGTACCCTTTGCATTAGTTTAGACGTTTACAAATGTAATGAGTAAAGAGCACGCTTTCCCTTACTGTTCCAATTAAAGTGAATACAGATTCTCCATGGATACATTTTGCAGGATTTGTCACAGTTCATCTAGTGCAAATGCTTATAACATTCAAACTCAATATTGATGCTCTTTCATCTGTCACCACACCACTACACCATGCTCCTAGTGGCTCTGCAGATAGCTGACCCGTCATAAATGGTTAAGCTAGGTTCAGGTTTGTTTCATGTATGTTATCTAATCAACAAAAAAGGAGTTTTACATTTGAAGCAAATATTTTCTTCTAACCCTCGCGTACATATATATCCATACCAATACAAAATTGGTCATTTTTACTGATACTTATTGAATATCAAGCCTTGTTCTCACACGAGCCCTCCCTGTACTGATGCCTAACACTAACCAATCCCTTTGCCACAAATATATTTATGCTTAACCCTAACCTACTCTCTAAGAAGCCCTCCTCTACTGATGACTAACTAATCCCCCTGCTGCAAAATGCCTAACCTTAACTGACACCCACCAACTGATGCCTAACCCTAACCACCCCTCGATGCAATCCCCGCTGATATCTAGGCCCAGGGGGTGAAGGCCCCACTGCCATTATGGAATCTTGCCATGTGTTTTTTCTGGAACTGGGTTACTTCCTCCACAGCCCAGCCTCCAGCTCTGTAGCCCACCCCCACCTCTGTGGCCGCAGTGTAATCTTGTAAGATTTCCTTTCTCCTCAAAGAAGAATGTTGCACAAATACACCACAGTCACAGAGCTTGAGGCTGGCCTGTGGAGGAGGTAACCCAGCTTCTATAAAAAAATGCCATGGTGTTTTCTCATAAGGAGGGCAGGGCCATCACCTTATATGGCAAAGCGTGGGCAAAGCAGGTGAGTAAATAGAACTGTCATTCATTATAACATAGAGAGTGAGGGCGCGATTCCACTTGAGCGGCGCGCGTCTGCGAGACGCGAGCTGGCTCTTCCGGGTCTGCGGGGAAAGCAGACAAGTCCCATCAGCAGTGCCATGCACGGCTATGGGATCCGCAGCCTCCCGCGCCGATTCGGATGGAAAAGCCGGCCGAATCGCTAGCGGTAGCGATTTGGACGGCGTTACCATTGCACCCTATAGCAGAGTTTCCCCGCAGGCGAAACTATTCGCCTGCAGGGAAACTCTGCGGATTCGCTGCGGTTTCCGCTCAAGTGGAAACGCACCCTGAGTGTCCCTGACACTAATTTTAAATTACACTGGTTTAACACTTAAAGGGTCTTAGGTGAGATTATATGCTTGCCTGAAGAGGTGCATTTTGAGATACCCCTTTAACCCCTTCCCGACCGCCTAATGCCGATAGGCGCCGGGAAGGTGACAGCCCCAGCACCCACAAATGACGAAAGGCGTCAAGTCCTGGGGCGGGGTTTTACACAGGATCACGTGCGCCGATGTGCATGCATCCCCGCTTGAGTGACAGAGCTCCACTCCATCATCAGTCTACCAGCAGATATCACCGTTAGGAGACTGTTAGATGGCGAAACCGCCATCTGTTTACACTGTACAGCACTGCAATCTATGGCAGCACTGTACCGTATCACTCGGCTGTCCCCTGGAGAGGCTCAGGGGACAGCCGATGCCTATGAGAGCCTGATGCCTATGAGAGCCGATCGCTGTCATTGTTGGGGGAGGGAGGGGTGAAAAAAGAAATAAAGAAAAAAATAGCAATTTTAATTAAAAAAACAAACAAACAAATACATGTAAAAAAAACCACTGCTTGCAGCAGCGATCAGAGCTCTGTTGAAGGGCAGAAGAGGGGGGATGCATGTGTGTGCTAAGTGGTATTGCTCTGCAGCACAAAGTTAAAGCTGCAGAGCACTTAATTGTAAAAAAAAAATAGCCTGGTCACTGGGGGGAGGGGGAGAGGCCTGTGATCCTGACGTGGTTAAGATATACACTGTGAGTAGTGATGAACAGGGTAACAAACAGATAGTACTATAAGCTCTACATTAAATTACTCTTTTTGGGTAATGTGATTAGTGTTGAGCCGAAATTTTCGAAATTTCGCGTTACTATAATTACGCATGCGAAATTTGCTATTACGATGCGAAATTATGGTAGCGTAATTGCCATTAAAATCGTAATTGAAAATACCGTAAGCGTAATTTTCAACGCGTAATTTCGCGTTTCGTTCATAACGTAATTTTGCATTAAACCATAACGTAATTTCGCATTTTGCGAATTTCGTAATTACTTGTTAGCAGGGTTGCTCGCGAATTTTCGCATGCATGGCGAAATATCACTACATGGCGAATTTTATATGCGAAATAGCATTCCGTAACGCGAAAACTACACGAAAATTAACGCTTACAGTAATATGAACTATCGCGAAATTACGTTATGTAACTACGCTTACAAACGGTTGCATGCAAGGCAAACGTAATTTCGCGATACCCACAGTAGTGCGAAAATTACGCTTACGCGGAATTTCACGAAATCCTTCTTCATTACGATTATGTACTTACGGCCATAATCGTAATTACACTAATTACGCGAAATTTCGCGAAATCGTAATTAAGTCATTACGCTCATCTCTAAATGTGATAAACAAAAAGCAGTGCCTGAACGTTTCGCTGCTCGATTACGCATTGACCACACTGGAAAAAGATAAAAAAAACGAGCGGAAGATAAGAGAATCGCTTGCGGAATCGAGCAGGGAATCAATCGAGCAGGAGAAACGAGTGACAAAATCGAGCCATGTATTCCCAGCATTAGGAATTTTTCTCATCTACAATTCATGGATGACACTACAAATTGGAATGGTTCACTCTTAAATTGAATGGGAACCGCATTTAAAAAAAATGAGACAGATACTTACCCAAGGAGAGGGAAGGCTCTGGGTCCCGCTCCTCTCCTGGTCCCCTTGTTCCAGTGCTGGCTCGCCTGGTAGCAGTATTTGACTAAATTAGTCAAATACTGCTTTACCCGGCCGAAGGAGTCTTCAGGAGTCTTCAGGGAGCCCGAGTGCTCCTGAAGAAGGGTGGCCCTGTATGGCACCTGCGCAAGCACACTCTCTTGCACGCTCACGCCTGTGCAGCATGGAGCCGCACGTCTTTGGGAGAACACTGCTCCCAAAGACTTCCAAATGCCCTTTCGGTGGGGGATTGAAACGGGGGGAGGGAGCCAGCACAGGATAGAGAGCACCGAGAGAGGAGACGGAAGGCTCTATACGACCCAGAGCCTTCCCTCTCCTTAGGTAAGTATTTGCTTCTGTAACGATCGGTGTAACAGAGAGGGTCTGATTACCGGTGAACTGCAGTATCACCGAGAATACAGAATATACCCGATTATTGGTGATCTGCAGTATCACCGATAATCAGATATATATTCTAACCTCTGGACACCTGAGGGATAAGAGTGTTTTGGTGTAACAGTAATACTTTGAGTATTGCACCTTAGGAGAAGGTACAGAAGCAGTAAGGAGTACTGCACAGAAGTAGGTTCCTTCCGTATGCCTAGACTCTCCCGGGGGAGGAGCTAAGCTGAGGATAAGAAGGACAGAACGTGAGTGACACCAGAGAGAGGGTGTCACTAACCGGTCTGGGAACTGCCTCTAACAGTAAGGCCAGTTCTCGAGGTCGGGCAATCCAGGTCGTAAACACACAGACAGATACGGTACAGATTCAGGAGACAGATACAGAATCCAATAAACAGGCAGGGTTTGGCAACGGAGTATCAGAATAGCGGGGTACAGAATCGAGAGGAAAATACAGAGTCCAGGAACGAGCAGAGTTTGGCAACAGGATATCAGAGATAGCAAGGTACAGAATCAGAGTTCAGCAGGATAGTCAGGCAGGCAAAAGGTCATAACATATAATACAGTTCAATTTCCTAACGCTAAGGTGTGAGGTCCGTGATCGTCAACACCTTTGGAAACTATGCTAGAACACAGATACAGACAAGGCCTGAGTGCTACCACGTAGTGATCGCAACGACAGACAACCAGAGAATGACCAGCACCCAGTATATATACACCTGTGCTCTCCAGCACCTCCCTCAAGTGCTGGACCAATGAAAGTTGCTGTGATTGTCAGCTGACCGGCCTGGTCAGCTGACCTTTCTCTGACTGCCATAAAAGTTCTGCCTCTCCGCGCGCACGCGCGTCATTTTGAACCTAGGTGGACTATCAGTCCCAGCCACACCAGTACTGCTTAGCAATGTCTGTGCTGACCCATGCGTGGAGTTGGTCGCACCGCTATCTGCACCGGCGGCTGCCTCCCCGCGCTGGGTCAAAGTGTCAGCAACAGAGCCATGCGTGCTAACCGCCGCGTCAGACGTGGCGTTTTTTACGCGTTCCGCCATGCTCTCCATGGAAACAGCCGCCTCACGCTGAGTGGAGGCAGCTGATTTTCCACGTTTCCTTACAGCTTCATTTTTTTAAAAATGCGGTTCCCTATTTACTTTAAGCAAAATACAAACAACAAATATGTAAGTCATGTGTTTTACTCTTTTCCTCTCTATTCAAAGCAAAATATGCTTTGTGTTCTGCTCAAAACACCTATTTAAAACATTATTTTCCTCTCAGCAGTGGTTTGTAATCCATCCACTTCAATAAATGTAAAAGAGATTGATGAGTGCTGAATTGATTTTTATCCTCGAGTGCTGTTTTCTGTGATCTCTAACTCTCTTTATTATGAATCTCCTGAATGTCTGTAGATGCAAAAGTTTACACTCGAGCATTTGTAAATTATGTAGGAGCAGTAGGGTATTGTACCGTGTTAGCCATCAGTAAAAGCAAAAAGTTTTAAATCAGGATGATACCATTTATTGGCTAACTACAAATGAATAAGAATAAACAAGCTTTCGGCCTTGCAGCCTTCGTCAGGTTTACATCCTGTTGGTTTGCAAGCTGGTGGTACAGACAGCTTATATACATGCAACATCAAAAGGGAAAACAGATATTTTTTTCAAGCATAAATACGTCATTAAGATGCCTTAATACACACAGACCATCTAAATGGGGTAAGATATGGATCCTTGTTTACTTCATTGCTCACAGACCTGGTATTAGGATTGACCCAGAGGTATCGTAAATTCTTAGTTCACAAGTTCAGCTAGAGTGGCTGAGACAGTTCATATATCATCAATCTCATACCAATATAGAAAGTTGTTGTCCTTATTCAAACCCTTCTGCACAGCTTTGAACCAATTTATAAATTTTGTTTCTGCTATTAATCGGTCATTTGACGTTTTGAAGCCGCCCTTCAGGGCAGTGACACGAAGATCATCCATGCTGTGTCCGTTGGACCGAAAGTGTGTAGCAACTTGGAGTCCAGATTTGGTATCATTAATAGTGTGCCTGTGTCCATTCATACGTTTGCGCAGTGTTTGTCCAGTTTCTCCCACGTACATAACATTGGGGCATTTAGCACACATGATCAGATATACCAGATTGGTGGACCCACAGGAAAATTTACCTTGTACTCTGTACTCCTGTTGTGTACCTGGTATCGTTACCCTGTCAGTGGAGTAAATGTGTCTGCAGGTCCCACATATTTTTTGTCGGCAGGGTGATGTTCCGTTTTGTTGAGGCCTATTCAAAGAGCTCCTGACAATCATCTGTTTTAGATTGTGTGGTTGCCGATATGATAACAGTGGAGGTTTAGGGAATATCGTTCTCAGTCTGTGATCCTTGTGTAAAATGGGATGCAGTTCCTTAGCAATCCTCCTTAAGATTTCCAGGTGTGGGTTGAAGGTGACAACAAAAGGGACACGTTCCTCTTTCTGGTTTTGCTTATATTTCAGGAGTTCAGTCCTGGGGATGTTGCTGGCTTTCCTGATTTGGGCCTCAGCCATGGGAGGCCTGTAACCTTGTTTAACCACTTGCCGACCAGTGGATTTTACACTGATCGGTGCTGCGTGGGCTCTACAGCCCGCAGCACCGATCAGGAGTCCAGCAGGGCGATCAGACTACCCCCCTTTTTTCCCCACTAGGGGGATGTCCTGCTGGGGGGGTCTGATCGCCGCCGGCCATCTGCGTTTTGCGGGGGGGGCTTCTCAAAGCCCCCCTCCGCAGCCATTTCTGCCCTCCCGCTCCTTACCTCCCTCCCTCCCTCTCTCCGTAATGCGCAGGACGGAGTTCCGTCCTGCGCATTGAAGGATAGGCTTCAGCCTATCATATGCCGGCGATCCCCGGCCAATCAGAGGCCGGGGATCGCCGATCTGCCTAACGGCGCTGCTGCGCAGCAGCGCCGTATGATGTAAACAGCGGGGATTTCTTCCCCGCCTGTTTACATTTTGCCGGAGAGCTGCGATCGGCGGCTCTCCGGCTGTTCACGGAGACACCCTCCGTGAACTGACATGGAAAGGCCGCTCGATTGAGCGGCCGTTTCCATGGTAACCCGCAGACGACCAGTTTACGCCAATCGGCGTTAGCTGGTCGTCAAGAGGTTAATGAAAGTGTTCTTAAGGTGATCCAGGTGCTTGTCTCTGTCCATCCTGTCAGAACAAATCCGGTTGTACCTTATAGCTTGGCTGTAAATTATAGAGTTCTTAATGTGCTTGGGATGAGAACTGTCATATCTTAGGTATGTGGGACGGTCTGTAGGTTTGCGATACACAGAGGTTTGTATGCTGTTACCCCTGATGTATATGGTGGTGTCCAGAAAGTTAATCTCTGTGTGAGAGTAGGTAAGTTTCAATTTGATTGTAGGATGGAAGGCACTGAAGTTCCTGTGGAACTGGAGAAGATCATCCTCACTTGCGGACCAGATGATTAAAATATCATCAATGAAGCGGAAGTGGGCCAAAGGTTTTATGCCACATGCTTCCCAAGATCCACAAAGAGGGAAACCCAGGCAGGCCCATAATCTCAGGGAGCGGAACTCTAACAGAGAACATCTCAGGGTGGCTGGAAAACATCTTGAAACCTCTTGTCTGTAAAAGACCCAGCTACTTACAGGATACCACCCACCTCCTGAACAAACTGACAGCCATCGGGCTAGTACCTGAGGGAACCATACTGGTCACGATGGACGTGGAGTCCCTGTACACGAACATTCCCCATGATGATGGTATTGCGGCCTGCCGTAAATATCTTCAGGGTCAGGGCATACCTGTAAAGCCTATTACTGGACTGATCAGATTCATTCTCACTCATAATTATTTCACTTTTGGACAGGACCTCTATTTACAGCAGATGGGCGTGGCAATGGGTTCGCGATTCGATCCACAGTATGCAAATCTATTCATGGCCAAAATCGAAGAGGAATACCTCAATGCATGTGGCATAAAACCCTTGGCCTACTTCCACTTCATTGATGATATTTTAATCATCTGGTCCGCGAGTGAGGATGATCTTCTCCAGTTCCACAGGAACTTCAATGCCTTCCATCCTACAATCAAATTGAAACTTACCTACTCTCACACAGAGATTAACTTTCTGGACACCACCATATACATCAGGGGTAACAACATACAAACCTCTGTGTATCGCAAACCTACAGACCGTCCCACATACCTAAGATATGACAGTTTTCATCCCAAGCACATTAAGAACTCTATAATTTACAGCCAAGCTATAAGGTACAACCGGATTTGTTCTGACAGGATGGACAGAGACAAGCACCTGGATCACCTTAAGAACACTTTCATTAAACAAGGTTACAGTCCTCCCATGGCTGAGGCCCAAATCAGGAAAGCCAGCCAACATCACCCTGCCGACAAAAAATATGTGGGACCTGCAGACACATTTACTCCACTGACAGGGTAACGATACCAGGTACACAACAGGAGTACAGAGTACAAGGTAAATTTTCCTGTGGGTCCACCAATCTGGTATATCTGATCATGTGTGCTAAATGCCCCAATGTTATGTACGTGGGAGAAACTGGACAAACACTGCGCAAACGTATGAATGGACACAGGCACACTATTAATGATACCAAATCTGGACTCCCAGTTGCTACACACTTTCGGTCCAACGGACACAGCATGGATGATCTTCGTGTCACTGCCCTGAAGGGCGGCTTCAAAACGTCAAATGACCGATTAATAGCAGAAACAAAATTTATAAATTGGTTCAAAGCTGTGCAGAAGGGTTTGAATAAGGACAACAACTTTCTATATTGGTATGAGATTGATGATATATGAACTGTCTCAGCCACTTTAGCTGAACTTGTGAACTAAGAATTTACGATACCTCTGGGTCAATCCTAATACCAGGTCTGTGAGCAATGAAGTAAACAAGGATCTTTATCTTACCCCATTTAGATGGTCTGTGTGTATTAAGGTATCTTAATGACGTATTTATGCTTGAAAAAAATATCTGTTTTCCCTTTTGCTGTTGCATGTATATAAGCTGTCTGTACCACCAGCTTGCAAACCAACAGGATGTAAACCTGACGAAGGCTGCAAGGCCGAAAGCTTGTTTATTTTTATTCATTTGTAGTTAGCCAATAAATGGTATCATCCTGATTTAAAACTTCTTGTAAATCATGTGAAACACTAGATTTTCCATGGTTTGTACATGGATAGAAGTTTTGGGTGTGGGAGGTCATTTGAATCTTTCCTTTGATTTATATATTTAACTCAAATCAAATCTCAGCTAAAATTACCTTCACTGGTTCTCATCTCTGTCATATTGTACTATACATATCTAAACAGCTATGTTTTACTCACACACAATGTCACAGTACCTGGCCAGATGGAGCTGCAGAGAGTGTTGTCTTTGTGTCATGGGGGATGCCATATTGATTTCTAAAAATTATGAAAAAGATTACCTGCAGAGCTAATGAATCTGTAGTAACATCTTACATTTGCTTGCAGACAGTAAAGGGACAGCGCTGACTCTAAGCTAATTTAATGTGAGAGTGTTTGTCTTAGAAGGTCTCGCCAAGCTGAAGTAGTCATCAGAACTGAGGACATTCAAAGCCCTTCACAACTGAAGTCAGCTGGCCAGTATCTCATGAACCCTGCTGAAGATGTGCAAACAAAAGATATGTCTGGAACTGTCTTGACTGTCAGGGAACCTCACTCGTAGCTTATGTGTTCAGTAGTATTCATGAGTTCCACTACTTCTTAAAGAGACTCTGTAACAAAATTGTCATCCTTATTTCTTCTATCCTATAAGTTCCTATGCCTGTTCTAATGTGGTCTGGCTTACTGCAGCCTTTCCTACTTGCACAGTGGCTGTATTATCTCTGTTATATGATCTAATCTACTCTCCTCTGTCGGCTCTGTCGGGCTGAGGCACTCAGACTGGAATGTGCAGGGCTGCTTGTGATTGGATAGAAACTATACACACCCTCTCCAGGTCCCCTGCAGGCTCTGTATGACTCTCACACTCTGCTTATGTGAGCCTATCACAAGCTGGTTAGTTTGTTTGTAAACACTGCCTAAAACTGGCAATTACAAGCCAGGTTTGCAGCAGAGAGTGGCAGAAACAGCACAGAGGGGCCCAGGAGAACATCATGAATAGAATGGTATGCTTTTTGTTGTAAGAATTTTAGAGTACAGATTCTCTTTAAAGTGCACCTGAACTCTTGCACAGGACAGAAGGAAAACATAGAGACATGCACCCTATATGTATTTAGAGCATTTAGCCTGTCTAATTCGCCCTCATCTGTGACTTATCACAACCATATTTTGATCTCTCAGCTGTGTCAGCTGGCTGCCTCTGCAGAGCAGCTAGTTTGTCAACACAGGATGTTAACCCTATGCCTGCTTCCATGAAAGCAGGAAGTACACAGCAGATTTATTGCAGGATTTGTATCAGCTGTACCAAATAAATGTTTTTCTTTAAACGTTATTATGCTGTTGCTTATCTTTTAGAACTTAGAAGAAGTTCTGAGTTCAGGTCCGCTTAAACCCTGCATCACATTAAGTTTATTGAAGCACAAAATGCAGAGTGCAGGGCAAACCCGATATTTGTTGTGGTTACTTCTGTGACATCTGAAAGCTTAATGGTCAGATGACCACTGCAAGATAAAAAGAATCCAGGTATTTAATTACTTTTATAAATCATATAGCCTATGTAGTGGAAGGTGGAGTGTGTGTGTGTGTGTGTGTGTGTGTGTGTGTGTGTGTGTGTGTGTGTGTGTGTGTGTGTGTGTGTGTGTGTGTGTGTGTGTGTGTGTGTGTGTGTGTGTGTGTGTGTGTGTGTGTGTGTGTGTACGTGTGTGTGAGTGTGGATCCTATAACTAGAGGCTAAATACCGTTCCTGATGCCTAACCCTAACGCCTTGCCCCAAATGTCCCCAACAACATAAACCCTTTCCCAGCACCTAACACTAATCTTGCCTATAATATTATCCAAAACGTTATTTTTTGTCAGTTGCCTGCACCATCTGACACCAGCTAATAACTTTGTCATCCATATAAATGTTATTATTAAAGATTTTAACAATTACAAAAGTAATGTAGAGTGGTACATGCAATTTTGGGAGAAAGAGAATGCATCAACATAAGATCATACACACAGCATAAACATTCAAGATGATATAGCATTTTCTACAAAGTCATCTGCAAATTATAGTATGCAGATGAGCAATTGGTAACAATCTGGAGAAAGATGTAATCATGGACCGGTTATATGTGCATCGCAAAGTAAACACGCAAAAACCCTCATAAATTATGTTACCATTGACGTCTATGATATTCGTCAATGTGTGTGCTGGCCAGCAACAGACAGCTATACCCACGTTATTTAGACAGCATCCAGCACACTGCATTACTAATGTGCAGTGAATATTTCTATTACAATACAATCCCATTGCATTACTATTATTTTTATTTATATAGCACAAACATCTTTCATTGCATTGAACATTGCACAAAACATGCAATAATAGGGAGCATAGATACATAGATATTTGGAGCTCTGTAACAGAGATATGCAGTTCAGACACTGTCCCGTATTGACCCGAGGAAGCGGGATGGTCCTGTGAAACGCGTTGTCTTTTTATTGGTGTCTAACGATATAAATCTTAACCTGTTATCACGAGGTATTACTTATCTCCACTCTCTACACATTGCATCACAATTGGGGCACCTCCTCTCATCTTTCATTGATACATAAGCAGTTCAATACACTGTACAAGCAGGACAGCCAGTGACACAAGTTTCCTAGTAGTTTTGGGTCCCCCCGAGCTGCCTGGGTACTCTGAATTACAGATACAGTGGCTTGCAAAAGTATTTGGCCCCTTTGAAGTTTTCCACATTTTGTCATATTACTGCCACAAACATGAATCAATTTTATTGGAATTCCACGTGAAAGACCAATACAAAGTGGTGTACACGTGAGAAGTGGAACAAAAGTCATACATGATTTCAAACATTTTTAAAAATAAATAACTGCAAAGTGGGGTGTGCGTAATTATTCAGCCCCCTTTGGTCTGAGTGCAGTCAGTTGCCCATAGACATTGCCTGATGACTGCTAATGACTAAATAGAGTGCACCTGTATGTAATATAATGTCAGTACAAATACAGCTGCTCTGTGACGGCCTCAGAGGTTGTCCAAGAGAATATTAGGAGCAACAACACCATGAAGTCCAAAGAACACACCAGACAGGTCAGGGATAAAGTTATTGAGAAATTTAAAGCAGGCTTGGGCTACAAAAATATTTCCAAAGCCTTGAACATCCCACGGAGCACTGTTCAAGCGATCATTCAGAAATGGAAGGAGTATGGCACAACTGTAAACCTACCAAGACAAGGCCATCCACCTAAACTCACAGGCCGAACAAGGAGAGTGCTGATCA
This sequence comes from Hyperolius riggenbachi, assembly GCF_040937935.1. Classification (NCBI taxonomy): domain Eukaryota; kingdom Metazoa; phylum Chordata; class Amphibia; order Anura; family Hyperoliidae; genus Hyperolius; species Hyperolius riggenbachi. The sequence goes on from NC_090646.1 coordinate 553,481,544, forward strand.
GAAATGCAATCAAGAGGCCCATGGTGACTCTGGACGAGCTGCAGAGATCTACAGCTCAGGTGGGGGAATTTGTCCATAGGACAACTATTAGTCGTGCACTGCACAAAGTTGGCTTTTATGGAAGAGTGGCAAGGAGAAAGCCATTGTTAACAGAAAAGCATAAGAAGTCCTGTTTGCAGTTTGCCACAAGCCATGTGGGGGACACAGCAAACATGTGGAAGAAGGTGCTCTGGTCAGATGAGACCAAAATGGAACTTTTTGGCCAAAATGCAAAACGCTATGTGTGGCAGAAAACTAACACTGCACATCACTCTGAACACACCATCCCCACAGTCAAATATGGTGGTGGCAGCATCATGCTCTGGGGGTGCTTCTCTTCAGCAGGGACAAGGGAAGCTGGTCAGAGTTGATGGGAAGATGGATGGAGCAAAATACAGGGCAATCTTGGAAGAAAACCTCTTGGAGTCTGCAAAAGACTTGAGACTGGGGCGGAGGTTCACCTTCCAGCAGGACAACGACCCTAAACATAAAGCCAGGGCAACAATGGAATGGTTTAAAACAAAACATATCCATGTGTTAGAATGGCCCAGTCAAAGTCCAGATCTAAATCCAATCGAGAATCTGTGGCAAGATCTGAAAACTGCTGTTCACAAACGCTGTCCATCTAATGTGACTGAGCTGGAGCTGTTTTGCAAAGAAGAAAGGGCAAGGATTTCAGTCTCTAGATGTGCAAAGCTGGTAGAGACATACCCTAAAGGACTGGCAGCTGTAATTGCAGCAAAAGGTGGTTCTACAAAGTATTAACTCAGAGGGCTGAATAATTATGCACACCCCACTTTACAGTTTTTTTTTTTTTAAATGTGTGGAATCATGTATGATTTTCGTTCCACTTCTCACGTGTACACCACTTTGTATTGGTCTTTCACATGGAATTCCAATAAAATTGATTCATGTTTGTGGCAGTAATATGACAAAATGTGGAAAACTTCAAGGGGGCCAAATACTTTTGCAAACCACTGTGCATACAATTTATGTGTACTTTGAATAATATTACCGATATGGGTAGATGTTCATTTAATAAAATACACAGAAACAGGAAACAAAGGGAGAGGTCCCTGCACTTGAGAGTTTACAATATAGAGTATCTAGATTACAATCTACTAGAGGATCTAGATTACAATCTAGATTACAATATACTATGCAAGTATATTGTCCATTGCACCGCATAGCAAAGGATTCAGCGTGAAAGGACCCAATATTTTTGTCAGCAATGACATGGACATTTCTAAATATTAATCTATGCAGGCTGTGTGCTTAGGACTTGAAAAGTCCTCTGTTTCTTCAGTATCAATGAAGGTTGTCTCTGAAAGAGAAAAGGAAAAAACAGCAAGCGTAAAATTAAGGGTTAACTGTTTCACTGGAGCTAAATTGTCTGAACTTTTAATGAGAGCTTTTAGTGAGCCAATCAATTTTAGATGCAAACCAGGAAATAACATGTTTGATTTTATTTTGGTAATCATCATGATCAGATGAATATATCTGCATAATTTGACTTGAACTAATCTTTGTATATTGTGCAGACAAAAAAGTGCAATGTTACATAGCTCCCTACATCAACGACATCAAAGATTTTAGTTGCAATGAAAACTGGAAAAACAATGTTGACCTTTTACTACCTAAAAAAACACAGTGTGGGAAGTGGAACCCTACATAAAATATGTTTTTACTTTAATAGGGTATTGGAAAGAATTAGAGTCTCTGTCTTTTTTTATTGTCAATAGTTGTATCATAGCTTTTTATCTTTTCCTCCTTTCTTGTAGCAGTAATATTATCGTTGGTCCAAAAAGTTCAAACCCACAACTGTGAAACAGATGAAAAAAACCTTAACAATAGACTGCAAAGGGTTTTAAACGTGACTACTATTTAATACTATCTGTATTACATTGGGGTAATTCCCTCAATTCCTGAGCTAATGCTGACACGGGGATTCCAAGAAGTCAAGGAGAAAGGAGAGTATTTTTTGGTATTAACCACTTCACCACTGAGGGGTTTTACCCCTTGAGCACCAGAGCAATTTTCACCTTTTAGCGCTCCTTCCATTCATTCGTCTATAACTTTATCATTACTTATCACAATGAAATGAACTATATCTTGTTTTTTTCGCCACCAATTAGGCTTTCTTTAGGTAGGACATTATGCCAAGAATTATTTTTTTCTAAATGTGTTTTAATGGGAAAATAGGAAAAATGTGGGGAAAAAAATAATTATTTTTCAGTTTTCGGCCATTATAGTTTTTAAATAATGCATGCTACTGTAATTAAAACCCATGAAACGTATTTGCCCTTTTGTCCCGGTTATAAAACCATTTAAATTATGTCCCTATCACAATGTTTGGCGCCAATATTTTATTTGGAAATAAAGGTGCATTTTTTTCAGTTTTGCGTCCATCCCTAATTACAAGCCCATAGTTTATAAAGTAACAGTGTTATACCCTCTTGACATAAATATTTAAAAAGTTCAGTCCCTAAGGTAACTATTTATGTATTTTTTTTAATTGTAAATTTTTTAATTTTTTTTTAATTACAAAAAAAAAAAAAATGGGGAGTGTGGGAGGTAATGAGTTAATTTTATGTGTAAAAGTCATTTATTTGTATGTGAAAAATGTGTAGGGTGTAGTTTACTATTTGGCCACAAGATGGCCACAGTAACTTTTTGTTTTAATGCGACCTCCAAGCTTCCTTCCGGAAGCTTGGAGGAAGAATAAGGAGGCTGGACACGTGAGTTTTTTCTCACAATGATCGCGCTGCCCATAGGAGAGCAGCTGATCATTGCGGGGCTTAGATCAACGAACGGGAATGGATTTTCCCGTTCATTGATCTCTGGGCGAGCGGGCGGCGGCGGTTTTACTAGCGGCGGGCGGCGTGTTTACGAGCGGGAGCGCGGGCAGCGTCGGGAACGCGGAAAGTATGTATTTCTCCGTCCCTGGTTTTTAAAGGATGGAAAAAGGGGCGGAGAAATACGTACGCGCGGGGGTAAAGTGGTTAAGTGGTGTAGCTGTAGAGGATGCATAAGTTGCGACCACAACAGTGCCCCAGGCCACAGGTACCCACTAGGGGCCCTCATTCAAATGCTATGTTATGTCTTCATTGGTGCTATGCTGGTTGCTATGTTGCCACTTTGTTTTGCGGACTATGCCCTTTCCTGTTGGAGGGGGGGAGCTTGATGTCACTCCTGTTAGAGCCCTCTACATACTGTTCGCAGATATTGGACTTTAACAGGGGAAGTTGTCAAGCTAGTTCTTTGCCAGTTTTGGATAAATTACTAGGGGCTGGAAGAAACCCCAGGTAAGAAAAGCTTAACTTTTTTGCAGTTCGGATATCGGATATTCACCACTGAGGGGTTTTTCCCCTTATGGCCCAGAGCAGTTTTCCCCTTTCTGCACTCCTTCCATTAATTTGCTATTAACTTTATCACTACTTATGATCTATATCTTGTTTTTTTGTCCCCAATTAGCCTTTCTTTTGTGTATTATTGTGAATTATTTTATTCTAAATACATTGTAACAGGAATAATAAGGAAAAATATACAGTAAAACATGTATTATTTCTCAGTTTTTGGCCATTATAGTTTTAAAATAAAACGTGCTACTGTGAATAAAACCCATACATTTTATTTGCCCATTTGTCCTGGTTATTACGTTAAAAATATGTCCCTAGTACAATGTACAATATTTTATTTAGAAATCAAGGTGTATTTTTTCACTTTTGCGTCCGTCACTAATTACAAGCCCTTATTTGCAAAAATAACAGCAATATATCCTCATGACATACATATTAAAAAGTTGAGTCCCTAAGGTCACTATTTATGTATTTTTTTTAAATGTCATTTTTTTATATACAATTTTTTTTGTAACTATGGGAGAGTGGGGAAGGTAAGAGGTTAATTTTAATAGGGAATTAATTTATTTTTTATTTAATATAATGTATGTAGGGTGACATTTTACTATTTGTCCCCTAGATATCCCCCTACCCAGTTTAATCCAGTGTACTGTGTGAACACTATGCAGGAAATAGTGTGTGCATGGTTTTAATTTCGTTTTATCAATGACCACGGCATCTCATTGATGTTGGTGGTCATTGATCACAGGCACTTTTATCGATGAATAGGAATTGTGTTCCCATTCACTGATCAGTGTACTACAACACTTCCATGGGGAAAGGGAGGGGGGAGGTTGTTGGCCTGTGCGGATTCAGAAGACGAATATCTACGCCCCTGGAACAGGAACAGTCTTTCCACGGGGCATAGATATACTGCAGCAAATGCAGCTAGTGGTTAGGCTTGTAGAGTCCTTTAGCGTCAGAAAAAGTGTCAGAGGTTACTTAGAATTAGCTATGCAAGTAATATCATTTTCAGAATTTGCAGCATAATGTGTGGCAGCCCCTATGAAAGCGATGTAGCACATTCCATTCAGCAAAGCTAAATGACATTGTATATTAGTTAGCTGCTAATGTTATTTAGGTAAGTAGAACGTGGCTTACCTGAGACAGATTCAGTTCAGTTTTTAACAATTAAAAGTGCAATGTGCTTATAGGTTATGAATCTGAAAAAGATATTACATCAAAAGCTAACTCTTCAAATCTTTTGAGTTGATTCCTTTTCAAACAACCTGTTTCTAGCATATTCCTGTCCTGTCTCATGAAAATTGAGTACCTGAACTATTTATCACTGTTATGCAAATATTATCAGCACTTCAACATATACTGATTGTGGATCATGGGACTAGTGATTTGTTATGTTTTTTTCTAAATGATTTGTGTGATTCACATTTTGCCAGCATTTTAAAACAGAGCCTAAAAACAGTAATACAGGTACATTGCATTACTGATCAAAGCTAGCTTCACAAAAAAAAACACAAAACAAGTAGAAAAACTACCTTTAAAGTGGTATAAAACTCTGCTTTTCTTCATGGCTCTAAAAGATTATTTACATCATAAAGCCCACTATCATAAACAAATGGTAGCAAAACAGCATTCAAACAGATAAGCAGCAGTTTCTTCTTCAGCGGGAAGCCTAGCTTCGATGCCAAAGTTGAGATAGTGATTGCATTATCCTGTTTATTGTTATAATTTAAGTAGGCCTCAGTTACTTGGCTTGAGTTTTATGTAAAAGGCTTGTCCGCAGTGTATGCCTTTAAAATAAATAGAGGTTTTGTGATGCAGGCAGAGGCATCTCAGGGTCTGCGTGTAGCAGAGGATACACGCAGATACTGAGAACATGTTCCTAAAAGAAGGCCATCGGACTACTCTGACCTTAAGACTACACCACAGGAACATTGGCCATATTTACTAAACATCCACGTTCCTGCATATGGGTCAAATGCCTCATTGATTATTAATCAAGTAGGTGTGTATGATGACACCACGAGTGGGTCCACCAATAATCTGGTTTAGGGGGTGGCGAAGATGATGTCATATTTAACTCTTTCCTAGTCAGTATTAAAGGCTGAGGGAGCTACGAGAGCTCACTTCTGCTTCTTCCTTCCGCACTAGCTAGCAAGGCTGACTGGGACGACTTCTAAGCATGTTCTTCCTTTCTGTAATCTGATATAATGTATGCTGTACATAGGTAGTTTAGTGTAACGTAGTTAGGAAGAAGGTACCTGATAGACTTCAGCAGGGAGTCTCATCACGAGCTTGTAACGCAACATGAAGATTGGCATAGCTAGGATATGATGACTGTATCTATCTGTCTTTCTGTGACTTGAATAAATAACGTAAACATTGAAGAAGCCTGAGAAAGTCTATATCCTGTTTGCGGTGTGGAGAGTCAAGTGATCTCACAGTCTGTGAGACGATGGTGTCGAAGCAAGGTGATAAGAACAGTTTATAACAATGGTGCCGATTTAAACCCTGATTGAACACTGTCTAGCAGTACAAGCAGACAGGGGCCGGGGGCCGAAGAAGGTGTTTTCAAGAAATTCCACAGCAAAACAAGCGGAATAGATGGACGCGGACTGTAAAGCTTATCAAGCTTATACTGATAAGCTGATGTGAGTGTGTGGGAGCCGAGCACACGGGCTGCAATTCGAGGAAACCAGCGGCGACACTCGTGGATGTTAAACTTTGACTGTAAGTGCACATCAGTCATAGCCTAAACCGGATCGCAGGTGACTGGAACGCTCCGAGGCCGGCTGGCAGCTGCCGCTGGATATCGATCCGCTGAGCCAGTGTGGGTACACAGAGATGACGCTCAGGAGTTCCAGGGATCCACTCAGTGTCGTGGAAAAGTTGCCAAAAGCTGGTCGAATTCGCAGGCTTACAAAGTCCTCTGCTCAGGCAAGTATTTTTTCCGTTGTTATGTTGCCTTATCTTTATTGTATGAGAGGAGGATAATGTGTTCTGTGTTTTGTGTTAATTGCAGCGTGGAGGCTGCGGGTTTCGCATCTTGTAAATGCAGGGTGCAGTTTTCAGAGTTTATGTGCTTTGTTTGGTTTCTTCGGATTCAAGTTTCCTGTGTTGCATATTTACGTGGTGGTTATTTCTGCATTTGTTTCAGGCATGTTCTTGCTGGAAAGAAGTCGATTGGGTTTTTTTTTTCTCTTCTCTTCTCTCCCCGTCTCTACAGAGGCTGGGAAGAATGTCCAGATAGAGCAGGGGGGGGGGTCCCCCGCAGCAGGAGATAAGCCAGCGGTGCTTCTGTTAGTACTGGATGGGAGGGAGAGGGGATAGAAGAGGAAAGCGAGTGTCCTTCTGTTTGTGAGATGTTCTGCAAGTTTCTCGTATTTCCAGTCAGAGCTGCTAACATGCTTGTAAATATCTGTATCTGTTATGTTGTTTAGCCAGTTTGTCTGTTGTGCGTTTCAGCAGTACTAGCTGTTATTATGGTTTAGAGTTACGCTGCGCGCTTGAGTAGGTTTGAGTCATGGCAGAGATAAACTGCAGATGATTTGTGAGGAGAGAGAGGTTTCTACGTTCCTGGGTGATGCTAAGAGGTAATATATTTAGCATTGCAGCTGTGACGCGGTTGGTCTCAAGTTTGGCAAGCATCCCAGAGAGTATAGGTGGCGGAAGGCTGACTCTCGGTAAAATGTATCGATGCTGTGTGTAACTATGCATAAAAATGTTTGTTCTGTGTGTATTTTGTTTTCTCTCCTAAGATATAGGAAACGAGAGGCTGCTATGGGAGCAGCCATCTTAGCTGGCAGTCCAGGACTCAAAATGGCGGCAGTGGAGAGAGCCCGCCCCCGAGAGTCATGGCCCCCACACATCATGGCAGGGGGGAGGAGGGGCTGGGGGATCCACGTCACGTCAGGCTGTGCTCGCGGCTCCGGGCAGAGCAGCTGAAAGGGAGGGGGGTAGAAATACAGAGACATGCTACTGTGTGTCTCGGGTCTCGAAGTATTTCCCCAGAGGTTTTCCCTGAGTCCATGGAAAGGAATGCCAGGATACGTGCGCCAAGCGATTACTGAAAGATTAGCAGGAGCACGGATAGGAAAAGTGTCCCAGCTAGGTGCAGGGACACACGTAGCAGTGCAGGTCAGGAAAGTGTCTGTACTGAGTTGCTTACGGGATTATTCCTGTAAGTGGGGCACCGTAATGGGTGGTGCAGCATGAGTTCCCAATAGAGTATAGGGGGGGACAGTGCATCAGGGGGGTGCCGGAGGTGGAAAAAAGGGCGTCGCCGCTGCTGCAGAGCGGTAACGTTTTTTTCCGTTTTTTGTCGTGGACAGGGCCAGAGCTTGACTGAGAGGTCTATGCTGGGCTGGGGCGGTTTTTTTGTGTGTTTTTTTTCGTCCACTGATTGGTCAAATATGTTTTTTCCAGCTCTTATCAATTGTAGCACAAAGAACAACAACTGACCGCAGTTCATGGGGCAATTATACAGATGATAGAATTGCCATGTACAGAGTGACAGTGTATCAGTACGGTGTTTGCCATGTGACTACCTGCCAAGTGGGCATTCAGGGATCTGCATACAGGCATGTGACGCTGGTATGCTTAGCCCTGCACCCTGTGTAGTTTAAGTGTAAAGTGCCCCTTCCTACAGGGAGGCAGCCATTTTTTTTTGGGTAGTCTAGGTGGTGGCACGGCATACATTGATCAGAGGGTACAACACACAAAACTTCTAGCAGAGCTGGTATCGCGATGAAGTTCTAGATAAGTAAATGCGATAATGAGTAAGAGCATTGCAGGCTCACCTGCAAAGCAGCAACAGGTGTGGCATCCGGAATCTGTGCATGCGACGGCCGCGCATGGACAGATAGGGGGGGATGTGGAGTGAGCTGCAATGGGGTGAGAGCTTCCAAAGGTGAAGCGAGCTTCCAAAGGTGAAGTCCGCGGGAGCATATTTTAAACAGGTAAGTACTGAGGATAGTACTGAGGTAGGGGGGTGAAGTTTAACTCCAATCTACCAATAAGAGTAAACAGAGTTCATGAGAACCATAAAACAACGAGATCAATTACGGTATATATTGATCATTTTAAAGGGTAAAGAGTACAAGCCGCAGGGCGAATCCCAAATCATTAATAAGAATTGATTTGTTTGTATTTCGATTTCAGGTGTTTGGCAATATGGAATGGAGACAGCTGCAGTGCTGGCAGCAAGGATGGAGATGTCAGTCGGATAAGCGAAAGGTTCCAGATGCCAATCTAAGCTTGGAGGAACACGAGATTCCTGAAATCGGAAAGAGACTAAAACACGAGATTCCTGAGATTGGAAAGAGATTAAAACACGAGATTCCTGAAATCGGAAAGAGATTAAAACACGAGATTTCGGAGATCGGAAAGAGACTAACAAAACTGTCTGAGCAAAGCATAATGCAAAGTGCTTATGTTTTTCTTTCCCAAGGTGGTGCTTTTATATTGAAGAGTACCGTGCTGATGGTGATCCTAGGTTGCCATTTCGTCCTAGGAGAACGAAGAGAGGACATTCTCATGTATAATAAGAGGTTAATGAGAATGCAAGGCCCAAACATGTTGATGTTGGGTGACAAAGGTACTGATCCTTTCACACCTCCCTCTGATTGGCACAGATGGACCAAGCAGGGATGGAGGGAAAGAGCACTTGTGCCAGGAGAAAACAAATTTCATGGCACAATGTGGGTGAAAGGTCTGAAGGGTCAGGTGTGCGGGCAGTGGGAATTGAATGGCAGTATAAATCTGCTATTGAGTACCACACTCCCAGAATCGACGCACCGATCCAAAGGTTTGTTAAAAGGTACATTGCAGTACAATGGGTACATGCAAAAGGTGGAGTGTGTGATTCAGGGGTACCTTGTCTTGGTTATGCAGAGTGAGATGGTTCCAGATTGGAGAGGAACGAGCAGGAGGCGTCAATTCTCTTACCAGAGAGACGCAGGGGACAACATCACACTCTGGAGCTACCAACAGAGAGTGCCTCTGAAACAACTATACACACGTAAAGGCTGGAAAGCCGAGGGTGGGTGGTTCTTGAAACAAGAAGTAAAAATCGAGATCAAGCCACATTTCCAGGTGACAAAGAGGGTGGGGAGAGCGGTCCCGGGGGAGGGAAAGCCCACACAGGGAACCCCATTCACACCACACGGGTCACAACAGGGGACGATATTACACAGTCCATATGCAACAGCTTATCCTCATGATAGTTGGGTAAGTGAAGAGGTACTCTTAATCGAACGATTGCAGAGAGTACAGTCTTCCCGACCTCAGGTACATAGTGTGCCTCAGGACATAAGGGGGGAAGAGGTCCAATCAGGACAGCTGGGGACATATTTTGTCAGCGAGAGATTGGACAAGGGGAGGTATATTAATTTTTCTGTAGAAGGATCTTTTGCATGGCAGCTTCGAGATGTTTGGGTGAACAAATGGAAACGGTGCAACATTCCTTTAGGCACCGCCACTTCCTTAGTTCCCACCTCAACCTGGGTCTTACACCAGGACCTGAGAGGTCAACCTTTTTTGGTGCTAGACGGGGAGGTGAAGCAAGTAGAGTTGTCCTCATGCGGGCAATTCTTGCAGAAGTACCTGCGTTGGCCGGGGCAAGTCAAATTTAGTGAAGAAGCCTGCAGGCTCAATAACGCAGAATGCGAGGCTACCATATAAAAGATCCACCCTGAAGCCCAACCGATAGTTCCGGTGGCGGAAGGAAAGGTTTGGTTTTTTAACATAAGTTCTAATGATACATTCAAGGTATATTCTCATAATTGTTCTGATAAGGGGGAGTTTCCAAGGGGAACATATTGTGGGAGCGGAGATCCCATATGGATCCAGTCATCCAGGTTGGAGGACGTTATTTCTCAAATTGTTAAGAGAACTCTAAAGTGCAAAGTTTCACGGGTAGTTCCCGTCCTGAAAGAGAACACGACATGGGACAAAGGGGAACAGGGTTTGATCCAAGACGACCACATTTTGTTACAAAGGTTAAACAAACAGTACACTAAGTTAGAGGTAAGATTTCACCATGATACAGGTGATCTTAACGAGGTAGAACACAAAAATGAGCAGGTGAGTGCCAGTCTGACCTGGTGGACAAGGGTTCCGGTGATGTTCCAGGGACACTCGGACTGGGCCTCTGCAGTTCCAAAGTTCTTTCTACACCCACTGGTCGTCTGGATGGGGATGACAACTTTAGGCATCATTATCCAGGTGAGGTTGCGTGTTAAAATTACGTAAAACAAATTAACCTGGTCCAGAGATTGGTGCCTCATAAACAATCTCCTGAACCAATAGTTTAAATTAAGGGATATACAGGGTTACGGGTATAGGTTTAGTAGTACCTGTGATGGAGCTGATTGTATAAAGGCGCTCTTTTAGAAGGCACCTGGCACTGCTCCGTTTTGTAACAACCAAACGAGTTTCACTTTTCTGTGGTCATGCAAGTTTGTGAGTGATACGTAAGTGACGCAAATGCTGAGCATGTGGTATAGAGGGACTTAGAAGTAGGGCCTCCCCAGAGAGCCTGGTTACAGGAAGACCAAGAGGTCTTGCTCTCTCTCTTCCAGGGGTAATCGCCTAGAGCAGAGAAATTGTGTGAGCACGAACATCGAAAAGTGAAACATAAAAGAAAAGAAACCAGGTACTGGGAGGTTCAGACGCTGGGATCTGCGGGTCAAGCCGTTTTAGGGGGGATTGTTATAATTTAAGTAGGCCTCAGTTACTTGGCCTGAGTTTTATGTAAAAGGCTTGTCCGCAGTGTATGCCCTTAAAATAAATAGAGGTTTTGTGATGCAGGCAGAGGCATCTCAGGGTCTGCGTGTAGCAAAGGATACACGCAGATACTGAGAACATGTTCCTAAAAGAAGGCCATCGGACTACTCTGACCTTAACACTACACCACAGGAACAGAAAACATTGGCCATATTTACTAAACATCCACGTTCCTGCATATGGGTCAAATGCCTCATTGATTATTAATCAAGTAGGTGTGTATGATGACACCACGAGTGGGTCCACCAATAATCTGGTTTAGGGGGTGGCGAAGATGATGTCATATTTAACTCTTTCCTAGTCAGTATTAAAGGCTGAGGGAGCTACGAGAGCTCACTTCTGCTTCTTCTTTCCGCACTAGCTAGCAAGGCTGACTGGGACGACTTCTAAGCATGTTCTTCCTTTCTGTAATCTGATATAATGTATGCTGTACATAGGTAGTTTAGTGTAACGTAGTTAGGAAGAAGGTACCTGATAGACTTCAGCAGGGAGTCTCATCACGAGCTTGTAACGCAACATGAAGATTGGCATAGCTAGGATATGATGACTGTATCTATCTGTCTTTCTGTGACTTGAATAAATAACGTAAACATTGAAGAAGCCTGAGAAAGTCTATATCCTGTTTGCGGTGTGGAGAGTCAAGTGATCTCACAGTCTGTGAGACGATGGTGTCGAAGCAAGGTGATAAGAACAGTTTATAACATTTATGTTTTCTTATCTGCCACAATAAGTAAACATTCCAGCAAGTGCTTAAAGTGGATCCGAGATAAACTTTTACTCATTGCATAATTGTGTTCCTTTCATTTAGTTTATAGGGCATTCCTCAAGCCAAATACTTTTTTGTTTTGTTTTAATACTCTAATTCCCTATAAACTAAACAAGCCTCTCCCACAGCTCATTTTGTGCCTTGGCACTGTAGCAAGGGCTTATGGGAGCTCAGTCTGGGCAGGAGGAGGTTACTAACCATTGATTTCAGAGGCAGAGGGGAGGAGGGAGGAGGAAAGGGGACTGAATTTACACACAGGCAAGCTGATAGCATCTCCAGCCCTCAGCCTGTGACAATGTGACAAACAGAAAGTGGCTGCCCTCATTGTATTACAGGAATAAATAATCATAATCTTTTGAAGCTGTTTGCAGCTAGATACATATGCTGTGTAAACTCTGTAAACTTTAGATAAGATATATAGACAAGTTACTTGTTATAGATAGTTTTTCATCTCAGATCCGCTTTAACCTACTGAGCGATAATCCCGAGCTGAGTTCGGGGTATATCGCGCAGGAGGATTTCTCAGGCCCTGGTGGGCCGATTTGCATAATTTTTTTTGTTACACGCAGCTAGCCAATCCGCCGCCGCTCGCCGCGCAGCCCCCCCCTCCCCGACCCCTTGCTCAGCCTGGCCAATCAGTGCCAGGCAGCGCTGAGGGGTGGATCGGGACTCCCTCTGACGTCCAAGACGTCGGTGACGTCATCCCGCCCCGTCGCTATGGCGACCGGGGAAGCCCAGCAGGAAATCCTGTTCTGAACGGGATTTCCTGCTTACTCTGATCGCCGAAGACGATCGGAGTGGGTGGGGGGATGCCGCTGCGCTGCGGCTATCATGTAGCGAGCCCTGGGCTCGCTACATGATTTAAAAAATAAAAAAAATTAAAAAATAGTGCTGCGCCACCTCCTGGGCGATATAGCCCAGAGGGTTAAGCTGAACACAACGTGAAACAGAGACCAATTCTCAGTGGATACATTATATTATATAAATATGGCAACTATGCAATAAAATGCAATGGCAGCTTCAGAGCAGATAAACTGTAATTTGGGAACTTGTAATTTTGTGAACTGGATGATAATACTTGTGCACAAAAGCTAATATGATAACTGCCGGGGTAATAAAAAGTAGAAAAACATGGTTTTAATTGAATGTTATATCAGAGTTTAATCCCGCTTTAAGTATAAGTACACTAACACTCAAACGAAATAAAATAATAGCAAATACTTTTATACAGCATCATTCATTCATTCATTTATCATATGCAGTCATGTTAACAGCAATGGCTCAAAATATGCCTCTAAAAAGCTTTTGTTACAGGTGTTTAATTAGTAGTAATTGGTTTGTGCTTTTGGAACTTGTGTCCTGTTCAGATATTTTGACTTTGAACAGTTGTGCAGGCATTGAGTTGACAAGAGTTAAACTAATAACAGCCAAAACATATTCACAACTTCACTAAAGGAGACTAAAAGTGTTCTTGCCATAGGGAAAGTACAGGCTTATCTTGGCATGTGTCATAGGTTTGCATGATAGCTGGAGACAGCTTGGTTATCATAAGCACACAGACACGTAGTCTAATCTAGGGTACATCACTCGGAATATGGCTACAGCTGCTCTCTAGTAGATTGTCTAGATTCATGACCTCATTTTAGGGGATCATTGAAGATTAAAGAAATGGATATGTAAGAGGAACACACTGTGTTGTCATGAAACAGAACAGAGTGAACTATTACATAAGTAGTAGAATGGTGTTTTGCATGCAGATCGGCTGCTTTATGCCTTCTAATTGCAGTAATAACAATTGTTTGTGTCACTCATGTTTAAATTGCTTCCATTTGTTAAGCTGCAATGGAGCTGACAGCTGGTGCTTAGACAAACAATAGCAACATTATAACACATAAATATACATACAAAAGAGTACAAGATAAGTACAAGACTTTGCTCTGAATAGCTGACTGCCGTGGGTGTCTGAGTGACGATGCTCCCCAGGCACCAGCATGACCAGATAATACAAATCCAATTCTTTAAAAATCACAGGTGCATGTTGGGGCAGAGCATCATTTTTGGCACCATGTTCAGTGCATCATATATGAGCATGGTGATGTGCAAAGGAGCTTCTCTGAGCTCTCTGACTCAACTTGGGTAAGAGATAGTCCTATTTTCTGAAGCACTTGTACATCAAAGAAACAGTGAGACGCAGCTTCAGATAAGGTATTTTTGCAGGGGAATTCAAAGGGTCATTAGCTCTGCTCTGTTTCATAGTTTAAAATACAGTGTGTGGTTTGTAATTGCAAATATGACAGAATGATGCAATGTTATAAAAAAAACACTATATAACTGAAAATAAAATATGAGACTTTTCTTTGCTATTAATGTTCTATTAATTATCCGTACTACACATACAATTCATTATATCATACGTTTTTTTCCGCTTCAGTGTCACTTTAATGGATGACTTAATGGCTGAAAGATTCAAAAAAAGCAAGCCTTCAGTGTGATTATGTCTTTTTCATAGTCAGTATTAGTAGAGAACTGCAACATGTAAGGCATCAATTGATGCAGTTTTGAATCAAAATGATACCACTTATTGGATATCTTAAAAAAATTCAGAGAGTAAATGCTGATCCAACTGATAGGTCTTTTTCAGACTCCACATTCTTGTCTGCTGATAATACCTTCCGTTAGGCTTAGGTGAGAAGACTGGTACTCGACCTAGATTTTCCAGCAAGTCAGATCGATTGAAAATGAATCGAAATCGGCCGCAAATCGATCGGTCAATCGATTTGCGATGGATCGATTTTGATCGATCGATCGGCTGCTAATCGGCTCAGTGTATGGGCCCCTTTACCCTTTTATCTCACAATGCTGTGTAATGTGTGTGCATACCTCCCACCCCTGTGTAAAAATCTGTAGTTAGTTTGTTCACTGCATCAGTGGTAATCCACCTTTGTCTTGTATTAAGTGTTGTATTGTTTATTTTGTATTGTTATACCCTGTATGCTGTTGTACAGTGCCAAGGAAGGCACTATATAAATCAATAATAATAATGTAGTGTTAGGACTTTGTCAGGGAAAGGTGTAAGATTAGGTTAAGGTATGAGCTGTTGAGGTGTGGGTGTGGGATATTACTTAGAAAGAAGACAGGACAAGTGTGAGACCAAGGAGGAATGGGAAGGTTATTGTTAGGGAAAGTGCAATTCTCACTTCCAGCATTTTCAATAAACTTCTATTTGTCAGCACTAATCATTTGCACTAATATGTGAGCACTACAACATTAAGTGACAAACATGTACCACATCCAAATACATTGTGCCAAGCAAATGATGCATCAGCTGAACAAACTTACAGTGCTAAAGTATTTGAATCAGTAACTGCCTCTGCATAGACCCTATGTAGAGAGCATTTTTCTATGTAGGTCTAGGATCCCCGGTTCAATTTCCCCCAAAGTGACTGTCTGCAAGAAGTTCGCATTTTCTCTCAGTATTGGCATGGGCTTCATCCCACGACTCCCATTGGCTCAGTTTCTTCCCAACGCTGTTAGGACATTCTAATTCTCGGGCTCCCATAATACTTAGGAAACAAGAGAGCAAGTATACCTTGATTCGGTTAAATGCAAAACTAGTGAAGCTCCTCCTTAAAATATATTGGAATTGTACGAAACGAAACCGGTCCGCTACAAGTTGCTATAAGAAATAAAACCATATATTTTTAAGTAGACAACAGCTCACCTTGGCCCATATGCAATTCACTTTTTCTCCTTCATTTTCTCCAAGTTGACATTTTCACACCTTGTCAATAAAATGCGTATTAAAGCCTCAGCAAGCAAGAAAATGCACAAAGTCTGAAAGTACTTTTTCTACTTTTTATGGTACTTTTTTAATTGTGAAGTGCTGAAAAGGTAATTTAAAGAGAAAATTAAAAAGTATTGCCTGGGAGAAAACTTAGGAGAAAAAGTGAATTGCATATGAGCTCTTGTGTGATCGGGGTGGAAGAGAGCGATACACAATCTACTGCAGCTAACAGGCTTGTTTTGGTAACATCACAGGGCAGACTGTCACAGAGGCCAGATCAAGCATTCTCTATTAATCTTTATTAACCAACAAGTTTTTCAGAGCTTTCCCTGAACTTTCTCAGGGAGCCATTTACAATTAATTAGCCCATGAAGTTATATATATATATATATATATATATATATATATATATATATATATATATATATATATATATATATACATATATATATATATATATATATACATATATATATATATATACATATATATATATGAGGAGAAAGAGGAATTGAGGAAATCTATCAGAGTGGAGCAATCTTCTTAATATAAGCAAAAACTGTTAGAGTCATATATATGAAAATAACCTCCCTGTACGTTTAAATAAAAAAAAAATTGTTATCTGTAAGAAAACAGATTTAGTTCTTTAAAATTGGAAAATGTAGTATTTGATAAAACGTTTCAGTACGAGGGAATATGATAATCATCAAAGGGGGGATACAAACAATTAACTGGAAAGGCTATGAAATAAAATAGCTTAAATAAAAGTGAAGGACCCATGCAGTGATTCAATAATTCTGAAAATTAAGAAATGTAAAAATTCATGTTTCAGTCACTCAATAGTTTCTCTCCAACTCTACAGACCAGCTGACAGATCTAAAGTATAAATTAATCCAAATCATGATCAAGAATTAGTAAATGACTAATAAATACACGTCTACTTGCTTAGTTTTATGAATGCAACATTTAGTTACAGGATGGAATGTGAATAGTCAAGTATGCATCATCACTATACACTTATATAAGCAGAGAACCTAGTCTGCCTATGATTTCCATAATACATCATTACAGGGCAGTGAGTGAACATGTAAATCATCCCTTTTTGTATCTGAAAGCCATACATAAATCCAGAAGCAGCGGCTTATAAAACTGATTAATTTTACATCTCTATATAAGCCAACATGTAGACTGCTATTTCTGGATTTATTGTTGTTTATCGGCACAAAGTATACTTTGTTAACTTGTGTTACAAAGTACTCAGTTTGATCACGGTGAACCAAAGAACCAAAGCCACTAATATTTTTGTAGAGGGAAAGTATTAACCAAAAAAAGCTTCCCTGTAAAAAAAAATGATGATGATGCCAAGTACAGTGAAAGGAGATGCAAATCCTTTAACAGAGTATCCAAGCAGCTCGGGGTGACCCAAAACAACTAGGAAAGAATAGGGGACTAAAAGGGACCAAAAATCCCTTCTACTAAAAAGCAATGCTCAGTGTGTTTTGCCTTCTTAAAACAGACGTTATTTGTGATAATTCAGCTTTAAGTTAACATCTATGGTTACCCTCAATGCACCGCTACTGAATATGCAAATTATCTCTTTATGCCCTGAAGCCAGGCTTACATCCGCTGGTGTCTAGCAAGCCTATAGCTTTAAATTATACAGAGGCCCACCAACCCCAAATGCTGACAGTCTGTTTCAGACTTTTGGTCCTCCTCAATGCATGGCAGGGATTGATATGGCTCTATGGGATAGGGCTTGGACCAGTACAACAAAGTAACCATCACCTCGGGGTGACCCAAACCACCAGAAAAGTATAGGGGACTTAAAGAGACCGAAAAGCCCTCCTAGTAGGAGTGCTTTTTGGTCTCTTTAAGTTCCCTATACGTTTGTGGGGTTGGTGTTACTCTGTCAAATTTAAAGCTGCATAAAGAGGTAATTTCCATATTTAGTAGCGGTGCATTGTGGGCAACCACAGATGTTTACTTAAAACTGAATTATCACAAATAATTGTTCTGTTTTAAGAAGGCAAGACACGCTTAGCAAATCATTTAGCTCTACAAAAATCTTAGTTATTCTGGTTCTTCATTAAATTACTAGGTACTCTGTAATACCTCCTTTTCCTACATCAGCAGTAGTCTACCATCTTGGAAGATCTGATGGAGAAGTAATTACCAGAGAAGTAATTAGCACAAAAATATATCATATAAATATATCATATAATCCTATTTATCTCAAAAACATAGAAATAAGTGAATTGGCTTCCCCATAAATTGTTCCAATACTACAATGGACACATGACCATGGCAGTGATTAGATTGTGAACCCCTATGAAGGACAATTAGCGACATGGCTATATACTCTCTAAAGCACTGCGGTAGATGCCAGCTTTATATAAATACACTAAATACTGTAATAATATGGATTTTATGTGTATGATTCCCACAAAGTATGTTTATAGCCCATACTGTGCATTCTTATTATATACTGTACATCATACTCCTACTACTTCTTACATTAATGTTTCTCCTGACCTAAGTTAATTTTTTTATAGACAATAATATGTTATGTGAAAGTGTAAACTGGAATTTTTGTCAAGCTTTGTTTTGCATTTTTCTAAATTATGTATGCCCCATTATCCTGCCTCCCAGTTGCCTTCAAAAGGCAGCTGTGAACTAAGGCTATGTAAAACACAAATTAAATGTATATGAATGATATTTATATGCAAATGAAACACTGTTCAACAGCAATTAAATGCTGTTCAGTACGAACACCTGTGTACACAAATGTCCATCAAATGAATAATGCACATTTCCCTCTATGTACTTTTCCTCATTTAGAGTTTAATATTTACTAGTCTGCAACAAGTGACACTTTTGATCTGATCTCAAGACAATCTGATCATTTTGTATAGCAGGGGTAAGCTTATCATTTAGCTTCCAAGTGATGTGGAACTTTGAGTTATTAACCCTTCCAGTAACTACCTGTATATACCAATATTTTTTCCCTAGTTCTTATGCTATATTTAGTGGTTTAGAGTAGAGCTTAAATTTGAGTTTCAAACCACTTTAAGCACATCTGCTTTGATAGACATCTTTTTGAATCTGCCATTAGGCTTTTATATATACGTATATAAAGTGTTGATGTTATAAAGTTAAAAAAAGGTCATGCAAAGCCTTCATGGTAATCCACAGACCTTATTTGTAAGGAAATCAGAATTTTTGGTATGTCCAACTTTACTAGCCAGTGGCCATGATGTCTTTGCTCATTAGTATGAAGGGGAGTTATTTGTAAAGAGACTGAGTTTGTTGTCAAGTTGATCTCAGGAAAATTGATCTAATGAGAATTCTGCCAGCATGTAGACATCTGAAATATAAAATTTAAATAAAATGTTAATTCATTTAACATTAATTTAACATAGTTAAGTTTCGTAAAGAAGACATTTTATACGCAATGACAATCTGTCAAGTTTTTTAAAGGAATACAGTTTAAGAAGGCATGGAACTCAGGAGGAAGTGAAAAGGATCAAAATGATCAGGATGCACTCTTTTGGCATGGGTTGGGTTCCAAGGAAGATAGCCCACACATTGTATTTACGCTAACACCATATAAAGTACTTAATAACCCAGACAAGAAAGGTTCCACTAAATGTAAATTTAACAATGATGATGAGAGTATTAACATACCATTTGTGAAAACACTGATTTTCTGAAAAAAATGAGTAGATAGAGTCCTCGCTTGAATACATTTTGCATAACACACGGAGTGGGTGTAACCACACCTCTGCCACTCAGTGTGTTAAGTAAATTTGGGTGTGCAGCTTAGTTAATATAACTATGAATGTTGGACAGAAAGAAGGTAAATCTAGACCTCAGTTATCTAAAAATACAAAACCTTTATTAGACAACCTTCAGTGTGACACATGATCACCACACAAATTAAAAACGTTTTAAAACCATAATACTTGGACTGCACAAGCTCTCATGCCATTCATCCTATTGGATCCCCCACACATACCTCTTCACATACAAAAAAAGCCCTGTAAACACATGCACTGTGTGAGTGAATTAAATGTATGAGCTGAAGCTGCACTGTGCACCAAAATTGCTTCAAGAACTGATGTTGGCCACACTAAGACAGTTCAGTCCAGTCACTGCAATTGCAAGAATGTCACAGATAATGATTGGTAGGTCTGTGTGATCCACACTATATTGTTCAAGCAGACTGGAATTAGATCTTGCAATGGAACAGCAGTTGATCACAAGCAAATAGCAAGTTGGTTATGCTTAACAGTCCAGCAATAATCAGATAGCAGGCAGTGAGCCTTAGTATCCAGCAGTAGTTAGTAGCATCAAGCCAGTTAATTGCCTCCAGCACATGTAAGCACATTGCATGCAGTCTATGGATGGACACACAGTTAATGCTGCAGCACTCCAGCATAACATCTGGACAGAAAAGGTTGGCTGTGAGTGTCTGGTTGAGCCGAGCGCCCCTTATCTTATGCCCACCACTGCTCAAACAGCTGTCCTATTCCCAAATATGTACTCACAACCCGCGGGTGTCTCAGGTAGTGTTGCATGGGAGGAAATCCCCTTTCTTTGATGTGCATGTCCCTGTCCCGTGATCCACCCGCGCCCACGTGGCTAGTCAGCGGGGATCAAGCAAGGGACCGCAAGCAGAGAGAGTTTGGCGTCATAAACTCTGCCTACCGACATGTTTCGGCCAATCCTGGCCTTTCTCAAAGTATGGGGGATGGGACACTGATTTTCTGGACATGCTAACAAGCCATGTTGAAAGTTACTTCCAGATTGGCAGTAAAGGGTAATCTTAAAAACAGGAAAAAGCCTGGATTCCCCCAGCAGGCCTGCAAATAAATAACTGTCTCCAATCGTCATTGAAATTGTAATGAAAAAACAGGATTAGTCTGAATATAAGCCACAAGGGGCACGTCAAGCCTTGTGGTTAAACCATGTTTAATCTGGAGGCTTGATGTGCCACTATGGCTTAATTTGTGTATGCACAGACTAATCATGTATTTTAATGACAATTAGAGAGAGCATAGGAAAGGGGGAGGGGGGTTACAGGACTGATGGATGCAACCTTTTAGATTTTCCAGTGTGTGTTCAAAGAATTTGGGGCAAGACATTGGAAAACCATATAGAAGCAAAGGTAAAAGCTTTATAAGGGCCCTTTTCCACTAGCAAGCGCGATCGCAAGCGCAAATCACCTGCGCTTGCGATCACGCAGGCTCCTTTTTCCACTGTCGGCGTTCTGCTGTACTGCCGCCGGGACTGTAACGCGATTGCGACGAGAATCGCACAGGACGGCAATCAAGTTTTGGCAAAAACGAATCGCGATCGAAGCGCCGTAGTGGAAAAAGAGCTCCACGATTTACATGTGCTCAGCCAGTGAAAAAGGGCCCTGAATCTGGCTGCAAAGGACTCAAGTTAAAGGGCTGTTTTTATTTTTTTTTATCACTGAAAGGGTTAAACATTCAGGTATGCAAATGAGTTTCTCTCTATCCCTTGCCAGATTATAGCATAACCCACATTGCATGTGCAACTTCAGCTGAAGTCACCGGATTACCGGAGCCACCAGCAGGACCACGGAAGGGATGAAGAGGATGCCGGCGGACGCTATCCCTGCCTAGAACACCACTAACTGACACCTACACTGTCCCTGCCTGGCACACCACTAGCTGGCCCTAATTAGGACCTAAGCAAGCAAGGCAAACAAGCTGACATAGAAGGCAGATATACCACCAGGAGCCACTAATAAGACTAGTAACAGTTCAATAGTTCAGGGGTATCACATAGGTCATTACCTGGATTCAGAGGAACAGAAGCAATCAGCATCGAGAGTCAGTAGTAACAAATATGACAGGCAAGTCCCCAGGTAACAGACGATCCAGATAACATGTAAGAGGTATCCAATAACAGGCAATAGTCAGTCCAGGCAGCAGGCAAGAGAGTATCCAGTAAACAAGCAAGGGTCAATCCAGGCAGCAGACAAGGGAGTTTCCAGTAAACAAGCAAGGGTCAATCCAGACAGCAGACAAGGGGGTATCCAGTAAACAGGCAAGGGTCAATCCAGGCAGCAGACAAGAGATATCCAGGAAGCAAGAAAGGGTTAATCACAGCAGAATAGTCCGAGGTCAAAGTCTAGAATATCAAACAACGATCAGAGTGCGCACCCAGCACCTAGCCAAAGCTATGCTTATCACAGGCGATGACTCTGCACATTTAAATATCAATCATTTTCCAATCAGTGGCCGGCCACCTTCCGCACAACCAATCACACAGCAAGGCCCTGTCAGGTAGAGATCAGCTGACACCGCTCCAGTCAGCTAAATGGGTCAGCTGACTATTGTTTACCCTTGCGGAGGATGTACTGCAAACACACCCTCCGCCTATCAGTGTGTGCGGACTGTGAGTCACCGGCAGGGCGGGCAGTGGGGAAAAAGGGCCAAGGCCCGGAAGTGACAAATTCTGCCCGGGTCTCGGCGGCACTTTATATTTTAC
Source organism: Hyperolius riggenbachi (assembly GCF_040937935.1). Lineage (NCBI taxonomy): Eukaryota > Metazoa > Chordata > Amphibia > Anura > Hyperoliidae > Hyperolius > Hyperolius riggenbachi. Next base: position 553,503,796 of record NC_090646.1, read on the forward strand.
AAGTACATTCCTTATAGTACCCCTTCCCCTAGGAGTGGACTCCGAACACTCCAACCTAGGTTTGTGAGGATGTTCAGCATGAACCTGTCTAACCAGAACCCAGGATCCAACTTCATGTACTTGTTCTCCGTCCATTTTAGTGGGTGGAGGAGGAGTATCTGAAAGATTGTTATCTTGGTGGCAGATTTCGACAGAGAAGCATGAAATGAGTCAACACTAGACCCTTGATCAGTACATAGAGATCCAGTGCGAGCACAGACAGAACAAGACTCAACAAATGCAACAACATCTCTGTTCCAGGAAGGCCACCAGACATGCCTTCTCAACAATTCAGCGCCAATCCAACACAGGGTTGTGCTGTTTGAGCCAAGGCATACCTAAGACTACTGAATAGGAAGGCGTATCTAAACAGTAGAATTTTAAACTTTTGGTATGCACAGATCCTACTTGCATAGTAACCTCAGAAGTTGAGGACAAAGGATGCCCTTTCTGTAAAATAGAACCATCAACGGTAATAATACAAACATCTTTGAATACTGCAACAGTAGTAATGTGAAATTTTGGGACTAAGGATCTATCTATGAAATTTCCTACAACCCCAGAATCAACCAAAGCAAGACAATTTAAGACATTTTCTCCATACATAACTGAAATAGGCAACGTGATGCATTCAGATTTCAGAGGAACCAACTGTCCACTTAAAGGAGGTCTCGTGACCTCATCTAAGTGCTGAAGTTGCAACTTCTTTTTCTTTAATGGACCAGCTAGAGCAAAATGTCCTGTACCCCCACAATAGAAACACAATCCCTCATCTCTTCTCTTAATTCTTTCTGCCACAGATATCCTAGAGACCCCTATTTGCATAGGTTCAGGATTGTCAAGCACAGGAGACACTGAAACTGATACTGGAGGATCAGGTGGGACTGATAGAACTGAGGAGAAACAATCAGGTTTAAAAGAAAGTGATTTCTCCTGACGTCTTTCCCTCGGACATTGATTTGAATAGCAAGCTGGACCAGTTCTTTCAAGGTATCAGGAACCCCTACTCTGGCCAACTCATCTTTTAATTGTTCAGATAAGCCAAGCCTGAATTGATTGAATTGATATTTCAAAGCTGCATCATTCCACATAGTATCTCCTGACCAATGTTTAAACTTATTGGCATAGTCTTTAACGGGACTTTTTCCCTGGCGAAGATTCTGAAGTACAGATTCTGCATGAGTTCCCTTACCAGGGTCATCATATATTTCTGATAATGCTTCAAAGAAAGTAGTATTAGCAAGAGCAGGATGCTGCTGCTCCAACAAATGTAGGGCCCAAGCCTGAGGTTCCCCTTGTAACAAAGAAATAATTGTTCCAACTCAAGTATTTTCATTAGCAAATGTCCTAGGTAGCAGGAAAAAATGTAAGTAACAAGCACTTCGGAATAACCTGAACTTAGATCTGTCTCTGGAAAACCTTTCAGGCAGAACTAGTTTAGGTTCAGGAGCAAGAGTACCACATACATGAATAGAGGATGAAGCAGTCTGATTAGCTTGAATATTATGTGCATTGACAGGAGCAGGAGTTGATTCAAGATTATGGAGTTGTTGCTGAATCATGGTATATTTCCTCTGAAGTTCTTCCACGGAACTACGTAATTGAGCAACCACTTCACCAAGAGTTTCTTGAGAACACCACCGTTAGCATACATTTTGTAGGTTTTTGGGGATGATGGCCCTTGATACTGTCAGGCTTGGTGATATATTTCTGGGAGTCAACGTGTATGCCCAGGCTATAGGTCTCGCGCTTCACCTAGCTATCCCTGCCTGGCACACCACTAACTGACACCTACACTGTCCCTGCCTGAAACACCACTAGCTGGCCATAATTAGGACTTAGGCGAGCAAGGCATACAAGCTGACATAGAAGGCAGGTATACCACCAGGAGCCACTAGTAAGGCTAGTAACACAACACAGTTTAACAGTTCAGAGGTATTACATAGGTCAGTACCTGGATTCAGAGGAACAAAAGCAATCAGCGACAAGAGTCAGTGGTAACAAGGATGGCAGGCAAGTCCCCAGGTAACAGACGATCCAGATAACATGTAAGAGGTATCCAATAACAGGCAATAGTTGGTTCAGGCAACAGGCAAGAGAGTATACAGTAAACAAGCAAGGGCCAATCCAAGGAGCAGACAAGGGAGTATTCAGTGAACAAGCAAAGGTCAATCCAGGCAGCAGACAAGGGGGTATCCAGTAAACAGGCAAGGGTCAATCCAGGCAGCAGACAAGAGATATCCAGGAAGCAAGCAAGGGTTAATCACAGCAGAATAGTCAAATACAATCCGAGGTCAAAGTCTAGAATATCAAACAACGATCAGAGTGCGCACCCATAAACTAGCCAAAGCTATGCTTATCACAGGTGATGACTGGGAGCACTCTGCACATTTAAATATCAATCATTCTCCATTCAGTGGCCGGCCACCTTCCGCACAACCAATCACACAGCAAGGCCCTGTCAAGGAGAGATCAGCTGACACCTCTCCAGTCAGCTGAGCGGGTCAGCTAACTATTGATTACCCTTGCAGAGAATGTACTGCAAACACACCCGCCGCCTATCAGTGTGTGCGGACTGTGAGTCACCGGCAGGGCCGGCAGCGGGGAACAAGCGCCGAGACCCGGAAGTGACAGATTCTGCCCGGGTCTCGGCTGCACTTTATTATTTACAAGTTCGTTCCTTATAACTTGTTTGTTTTTGACATTATAGTATAGGGTGAGACAAGTAATATAACACTAGATGTAGATTTTTATTTTTTTTGATAAATGCATTCAACCATCAGCAAGAAAAGCACAACAATAAATTCACTGATACCTTATTAATGCATCTTAACCACTTCAGCCTTCAGTCGTTTTCACTTTATGCATCTGAGCAATTTTCACCTCCCATTCATTAGTCTATAACTTTATCACTACTTATCACGATGCACTGATCTATATCTTGTTTTTTCCGCCACCAATTAGGCTTTCTTTGGGGGGTACATTTTGCTAAGAGCCACTTTACTGTAAATGCATTTTAACAGGAAGAATAAGAAAAAAACAGAAAAAATTCATTATTTCTCAGTTTTCAGCCATTATAGTTTTAAAATAATACATGCCTCCATAATTAAAACTCATGTATTGTATTTGCCCATATGTCCCGGTTATTACACCATTAAAATTATGTCATTATGTCCCTATCACAATGTATGGCGACAATATTTTATTTGTAAATAAAGGTGCATTTTTTCCGTTTTGCATCTATCACTATTTACAAGTTTAAAGTAAAAAAAAAATTGAAATATTTCATCTTTACATTGATATTTAAAAAGTTTAGACCGTTAGGTAAATATTTACATGTTTTTTTTTTATTGTAATGTTTTTGTTTTGTTTTTTGCATTAAACATTTTATTTGGGTATTTTTGGGAGGGTGGGATGTAAGCCATAGTTTTATAATGTAAATGTGTCTTGAGTTTTATTTTTTTCACTTTGAGTTGTAGTTTTACTTTTTGGCCACAAGATGGCGGCCATGAATTTGTTTACATGACGTCACTTTAAGCGTAACATACGCTTAGAGTGATGCATGGGGGACGTTACAGCCAGAAAAAGCGCACCTTCCGAGAGAAGCTGTCGCTTTTTCAGCGGGGGAGAGGAATCAGTGATCGGGCACCATAGCCGGATTTACTGATTGCCAGGCTAACGAACCACGGCCGGGAGCGCGCGTGCATGCGCGCGATCGGCCGTGGGAGCGCGCGGACGCACACATGGCCTCCTGGGCATAGCTAGTACGTCCAGGAGGCCAAAGTAGTTAAACTTATTTTTCTCTCCATTAAATACAGTGTTCACATGAGCTTCTTTTTGCTGGCTGGAGATCATCGTTAAGAGATATACTACTCATTAGTAGTAAGAGAACCAATCACCTGTCCTATAACAGAGATCTCTAATAGTCATCTTATGTAAACAATGTACCTTGATGCTGTAGGCCTCAGCAGCTAGAAACATGTTTCACACCGGGAGAGCAAGTACAGATGGAGCTCTGAATTTTTTTAAATGAAAATGTTTTAAGGAGTACAGACAGTCACTCTACTGTCTAATCCAAATCCCTGATTGTACATTGACATTGTTTCTTTTGTGCATTTGTTGTCTTGCTACTGGATGAAAGTGCTGTGCATTGACCTTACCTTCAGGGAACTCTAGTGATATCTATAATTCAGCGGCCTCTTTCAGCATGATCTATTATTTGCATTTGGATAACAAAAACAAATGAGTTAAATTGATATTTTTGCACTCGAGGGACAGCTCCAGTTTACTTTTATCACCTATTTGAAGGCATTTTTTTTGTAACTGGAGGGATTTAGAATAACCTGATTGAAAAATAAATGTATTCTTTGGTTCACAGTTATAATTTGATTATAATACAATATTCATGTACTTTATAGGCTTTCACAAAAAATCCAAAGATTTGTAAATAATAGAGTGATTTTTATTTCAATGCATCTGTCAGCCAAGAGTGCAGGAAAATACATTTGTGTAATCTTCTTTCACTATTATATTGATAAACAAGACCAACATAGTATTATAAACTGTCATGACTACCTTTTCTCAAGTATTTCTATATATTACATTTTTATATGGGCAGTTTCACCTGTATTCACAACAGATGAAATTAACATACATCACTGAGATCGTTAACCTTCAACAATACATGTATAGTTCCTACTCCCCAAGCTTTTTGTTTAAGTGGTAACACTTAATTCAGCACATTCATTCAAAGTTAAAGCGGACTTGAACTCAGAACTTCCTCTCTGCTCTGAAAGATATGCAATATCATAATAACCTTTAAAGAAAAATATTCCTTTGTTACCGCTCATACAAATCCTGCAATAAATCTGTAGTGTGGCTACTTCCTGCTTTCCTGGAAGTAGACATAAAATTAGCTGCTCTGCCATGGCAGAGGAGATACCTGAGCTGACACAGCTGAGAGCAAATTACGGTGGTGATTAGTCACGGATGAAGGGAATAAGACAGGCTAAAATCTCTAAATACATACAGGATGCATTTCTCTATGTTTTCCTTCTGTCCTGTACAAGAGTTCAGGTCCACTTTAAGATTAAAGTGAACCTAAACTGAGAGGGACATGGATGTTTCTTTTCAAACAATACCAGTTGCCTGGCAGTCCTGCTGATATCTATGGCCGCAGTAGTGACTGAATCACACACCTGAAACAAGCATGCAGCTAATCCAGTCTGACTTCAGTCAGAGCACCTGATCTGCATGCTTGTTCAGGGGCTGTGGCTAAAAGTATTTTAGAGATACAAGATCAGCAGGCGAGTCAGGCAACTAGTATTATTTTAAAAGGAAAAACCCATATCCTTTTCAGTTTAGTTTCCCTTTAACTTACCCTACGCCTGTCATTTCTAACTAAAAACACAAAATTAATTATTTGTAATGCAGGATGTAACTAAAATGTTAGTGCATGTCCTTATCATAACCTGACTACTACCTACTATAAGAACCTTTCCTATGGTCTACCAGAGTATTAGCTGAAACCATTGTTTGACAATATAAGTAATTTATCTGGATGTGTGCTCAGGGGAAGCAATAATCACATAACTGTTTGCCCCTTTAAAATCATAATGATAACTGAAATCTACCAAGTGGGCCAGATCAAAATTCTACAAACCCTCAAATGTTGGGGTGATAATTTGCCCACATAATTGACACTCAGGTTCAAATTAAGGGGAGCGTCTCTACACCTGTAACTTATGTGATTGTGATGAGTGTCTGCTTTAAATTCATGCAGTGCATCACTGATGTCCCTGGGAAATAGCAGGGGGGGTCAGCATAACAATATAATCAAAAAGCTATTTTTATTTGCAATTCATTAGAATGAGAAGAAGCAAGGCAATTATCTACATCCTATTGTTTCAGTTTAGATACCCTTTCAGGGCTGGATTTCTGGAAAGGCCACAAAGGCCATGGCCTTGGGTGCTGAAAAAGCAGACAGGCGGCAGGACTTAGGAGAGATAAGAGGTCACAAGTCAAAGTATATCAGTTCTCCTGGTCTGAAGCCACCCTGCTTTTCTGTACACAAGGCCTTTAATTCCAGAGATCCGTGCATCTTCCTTACTCCCTGGTGTGCAATGAGACAGTCTCAGCTTGCTCTGCTGCATCTGCTGTATCCTGATGATCCTATAAGCTTCAGTGATCAGTGCCACTGTGCCATGCTTGTAGAAAGCAGAACTCTTGAATAGGGATGTGTCCTGCATAGCACACATTCACGGGAATATCAGCTCCACTTTAGAATTCCAGCTGTCAGACAGTATAGCTGGCAGCTGACCTCCATTCCTTCTTCTGCCCCCCCCCCCCCCCCCCCGGACTCATAAATCTTAAACAGAAAGGGCTAAGATTTTTTTTTTCCAATGGAGAAATTTATGACAGCAGCCTATGGTCAAGTTTAACCCCTTGCTGGCTCATTTTGAAAGTATTGTACCAGGTTGGCCATCAGTAAAAGAATCAGTAAAATAATTGAGTCAAAAGAAGGCATAGCAATAACAGCATAATTTTTAATAAGCATGTGTACATCCTTTTTTTTCCCAATATAAATATCTTTGCTGAATTCCAGTGTTATCAGGTCAGCAGCAATGGATTGTGACTGAACAGACCATGTTAATAGGTAAACAGAAGACAGATTAACTATTCATTTAAAAAACATAAAATCTTTCTGCTTGCTGATAAGAACCTACACAGTAGTTCAGTACTATATGAGGGGGGGGGGAGGGGTAATGGTTCACAATCTTCTTATCAGCTGATGATGATACAAGTAATTTCGCTGTTTCAAGATGTACACTAAGTATCTGAACAAAATGGGTTGCATGGTTTAGCTGCAAAAAAAGAAGACTTTACTGTGACAATGGCCTCAATTCACTAAGATCATACTGGAGATAATAAGGCAAGAGAAAACTTACCTCCACACAGTGAAAGAGTTATCTTAGCTCTTTATTCTTTAAATTAACTCCTCTGTAGTTAAGTTACCTCCTCTGTAGTTAAGTTACCTCCTCTGTAGTTATTTTCACACGCAGTTAATTAATAGCCTGTCTTTAACTTTAGAATTCAGGAGTTATTTTAAGGATTGAAGAGTTAACTTAAAGACGGAAGAATTATCTTTAGGTTTGCCTGAGGTAAAATGTTTCCTTAATATGACATGCCTCATCAGAATCAGAATCAGAATCAATTTATTTATTTTCGCCAAGTAAGTTTGCACCTACAAGGAATTTGTCTTGACAGTTGCTTAACAAACACAAACAAAAACAATACAAAAACAGACAGTGTGAATATTACAAGTTAAGGACATTATAAGTATAGTGGCAGTAAGCAATGTGAGAATTGTTCATGTTTAGTTCTGTGCTGATTACTTTCAGTCCTAGCAGCTCTAACGTGGTTCAGCATTAAGTATGGCTACCGCTTGAGGAAAAAAACTGTTCCTGTGTCTAGAGGTTTTGGTAGCGATTGACCGGAATCTTACTCCTGAAGGCATGCGCTGGAAGATGGAGTGAGCTGGGTGAGACAGGTCAGAGGCAATTTTGGATGCTCTCTTTCTGCACCTGCTAGTGTAAAGATCCTGCAGGGAAGGTAAGCTACAGCCAATTATCCTTTCCGCTGATCGGATGATGCGCTGCAGCCTCCCCTTTTCTAATGCTGAGCAGGAGCTGAACCATACAGTCATGGATGATGTTATGGTGGATTCGATGATTGCAGTGTAGAACTGCACCATTAGATTTTGAGGTAGGCCAAACTTTTTCAGCTGCCGCAGATGGTACATTCTCTGTTGTGCTTTCTTGACAATAGTGGCGGTGTTGTTGTCCCATTTTAAGTCGTTTGAGATCGTGGACCCAAGAAACTTGAATGACTCTACTTGGGTTATTGTGGATCCATTTATGGTTAAGGGGAGGTGCTGGGGGGGAGATCTCCTAAAGTCTATTATCATCTCCATGGTTTTGAGAGCATTTAGTTCCAAGTTGTTGCTGCTGCACCAGGAGGAAAGCTGTCCCACCACATGCCTGTATGCAGACTCATCCCCGTTTTGAATGAGACCAACAACTGTTGTGTCATCTGCAAACTTCAGAACCTTAACAGATGGATCTGTGGAGATGCAGTCATTGGTGTAAAGTGAGTACAGCAGTGGGGAAAGCACACAGCCCTGGGGTGCACCAGTACTGACGGTCAGAGAGCTTGATGTGAGTTTACCAAGTCTAACACGCTGTCTTCTGTCGGTTAAGAAGTCGGTTATCCATTTGCAGAGGGATTCAGGTATGTGTAGCTGGGAGAGCTTGCTGTGCAGCAGTGATTAAATTATGGTATTAAATGCAGAGCTGAAATCTATAAATAAAATCCTGGTGTAGGTTCCAGGGATATCTAAATGCTGTAGTACATAATGCATACACATGTTCACGGCATCGTCTGCGGATCTGTTAGGCCTGTAGGTAAATTAGTGCTAACTCTAGAAACGTTATTAAAGACAGGAGATAAGCTTAGTGAATTGAGGCCAATGCCTCATAACAGCAAACTTACAATATGCCAAGCAACCACTAGACTAACCTTGAAACTTTTGGAACAAAGTCCTGTGGCATGATAAGACCAAAACTGACTGAGCTTTATGGTTACAAACATGATTGTTATGTTTAAACAAGGATTCAGCAAGACCTATGCTGAGTATACCATCTCTACTGTGAAGAATGAAGGTGATGCTCTAGAACTGTGTGTGGACTAGAGTAGCGCAGCATTCATCAGTCCAAAGACTGTTAATGAGACACACCTGGACCTTCCAACATGACAATGGTCATGGTACAAGGCCAAGTCAACATTTTAGCGGCTACAATAAATTAATAAATAAATAAGTGAAGATACTGGAGTGCCCAACACAGTCTCTTGACCTCAATATCATTGTGTCACTTTGGAAATATCTAAGATGTGCAGTTCATGCAAAACAACCCGAAAATTCATAGGTCCTCAAGGACTCTTCAAGATATAAGAAGAGAGAAAGCAGAGGACAGAACAAAGAAAATAATAATAATTATTATTTAGCATTAATATAACACTGACATCTTCTGCAGCGCTTTACAGAGTATTTACAGTCTTGTTGCTAATTATCCCTCAGAGGAGCTCACAATCAAATCAGATCATAGTCATATCTCCACTGTAGTCTAAGACCGATTTAGAGAGAAGCCATTTAACATATCAGTATATTTTTGGGGTGTGGGAGTAAACCGGATTGCCCGGAGGAAACCTCCACAGACACGGGAAGAACATACAAACTCCTTGCAGATAATTTGGGATTTGAACTGGAGACCCATCACTGTAAGGTAAGAGTGCTATCCACTAATAGAAGAAATGTATTTTAAAGGTATAGGAAGAATTATGTAGAAGACAATTCCAGAAGAAGATAGAAGTACACAGAAGAAGAGGACATTACAGAAATCAAGTACACAGAAGAGGAAAGATGTCTTGACATGGAGGCAGAGGGCTTGCCTAACCTGCACAGAAAAATAGAAGTATGGGTGACTCTGCTTAAAGAAGAACTCCAGCCTAAACAAACATACTGTCATTAAGTTACATTAGTTATGTTAATTAAAATAGATAGGTAATATAATCTCTTACCCACACTGTTTTAAAAGAACAGGCAAATGTTTGATTTCATGATGGCAGCCATCTTTTTGGTTGAAAGGAGTTCACAGGGAGCATGATACACAGTTCCAACTGTCCTGTGTCCTGAGCACCTCTCCGAGTTGCTAGGCAATGTGAATAACAACATAGGAAATCCCATCATGCTCTGCACAGCATCAGGGAAAAAAAGCCTGGGCTTTTTATCTTTGATGGGTGGAGCTTAGGTAAAAATGCAGCTAAAAATGATGCTTTGGTAAGAAAAACAAAGTTCTGATGCTGTGAAACTGTTAAAGAAACACCAAGCCTTTTCAGTTCTGCTGAGTAGACTTTTAGTCCAGAGGTTCACTTTAAGCTATCGCCTGAATGATCTTGGCTTTGAGGGCTATGGATGTATAGTTGATGTTTTGTTGTCGCATATTAGATGAAAATGTGGATCTGCATTGTATTTATATTGCGGCCAGTTACATATGTTTATTGCATAATGTATACATGCTTGTTATGTATTTATTATTATTTATTTTTATTATTTAGTACATATATAGCACCAACATCTTACACAGCACTGTAGAGAATATATTGTCTTGTCACTTAACTGCCTCAGAGGGGTTCACAATCTAATCCCTGCCATAGTCTTCTGTCTATGTATGTTCGTGTAGTGTACAGTATGTATCATAGTGTAGGGCCAATTTAGGGGGGAAGCCAATTAACTATCTGTATCTGTATGTTTTTGGGATATGGGAGGAAACCAGAGTGCCCAGAGGAAACCCACACAGACAGAGGGAAAACTTTTTTGGTGCTTTTTAGCCCTTTACACACTCCTAGGAATTCTAATTCACCATGAGCTTGCTGGGCATTCTGTAACTCTTATTTGTTTACCAGAGTTTGTTAGCAGCTACCTAATGCTGCATAGAGTTTTATGTAGCTGTACACTTCGATTATTTTCCTGAGCTCACAACATTAAACGTAGCTATAGCAAACATGCCGAAATAATTTCTCTTAAATTTCACGCATTTTGCAACCAGCGTAAGAACGTTCTGTTTCTCCTCACTGAAATATGTGCTGTTTTCTTGCCACACAAATTATGATCTTTTTTATATAATAATCTTGCTGCTCTCTGAAGCACATACCGTGCATCATTCTGAAACTTGGTTTCAGAAGCTTGCTCATTACCATACTCATTAATGTGAATTACAGAACTTTTCTGGCTGGTCTTCATTAACCATCTGTTAGTCAAGCATTGATTTGTATCTACACGTTAAGGTATTTTTAGAAAAGCAACTGAACATCCACTAACTTAAGTTGATTTCTTCTGTTCCTACTTCACATCTCCCAGCCAGCTGTTTTACAACCTGATTTGTTTCAAAATGCACAATTTATTTAATGTAAGTAAAGCAAACATAGTGGCAGCCCTTGGTAAACAGCTTGCTGTGCCTCTTGGAAAATCTCCTGTGCAAACAAAAGATAGGTGGTAGCGTTGTGTGTGCTTTGGAATATCTATCTATCTATCTATCTATCTATCTATCTATCTATCTATCTATCTATCTATAGTATATATATATATATATATATATATATATATATATATATATATATATATATATATATATATATATCACAAATAAGCCCTAGCTTGATATTTCAGAATTTTTGGGGTACTCGAAATATAAACCCTACTCCAAAAATATGTACTAGTACAAACTATTGTAAATAGTGTCTACGATATACGGTACGGTATGTACAGAAGTGAAAGCCATTGGCAATATAATGCAGCAGATAAACCCTTTACCAAGAAAATCAGACACCCTCAAAAGAGTCACACTCAAAAGACCCTCAGTCTCTCAGTAAATCTAGATTGTTGTTAAAGGGACTCCGAGCAGTAACTAAAATAAAAATCTAAACTTACCAGGGGCTTTCTCCAGCCCACCTTCTTTCTGAAAGCTGACGTCAGTCGTCACCACGCCGGCCGCCTCGTGTCATCACGGCGGCCGGCGTGACAGTACTGCGCATTTTAATCGCACATGCGCAGTACTGTCACGCCGGCCGCTGTGATGACGCAAGGCGGCCGGCGTGGTGACGACTGACATCAGCTTTCAGGAAGAAGGAGCCCGACACTTGGGCCCAGTGTCACCGGGAGCCACCGGGGAGGCATTTCTGACCAAGGCCTGGGAGAAGAGCCAGATGGACGCCGAGGGACCTCCCAACCTACGGTGGGCTGCAGAAAGCCCCAGGTAAGTTCAGATTTTTATTTTAGTTACTGCTCGGAGTCCCTTTAATGGAAAAAGGAAATAGGGTCACAAGAAATCCATTATAGAATTCAGGATTAGAAGAGTTATAATGATGTTCCAGAATGTGATGACATGACTATATTTGTAGAAATCCTTATTCTCTTGTTGATAAATAAATAGAAAAATAACATCCCCTGGAAATAAGCCCTGATCTATATTTTGGAGAAAAAATGATTATAAGACCATATGGTCTTATTTTTTGGAAAACACATAACTTCTGCACAGACGCATTGCTAGCCTCAAGGCTATTGATGCATGCTGTTGCCATGGAGAAGGGCCAATGACACAGTGAACAATGAGTGGCCCAGAGTAAGGAGAACAAAGGCCTCTGTCATATCTTGGGTATGATTTCCCCCCCCCCCCCCCCCCACACTAACCCCTTTTCCTCACTTTCTATTTTTCCTCCCACTGTTTTCTTGCATTTAGATCCAAAAAGGAGCAGAGTCACATTTAACCATGGCCAAATGATTCACTGAAAGAGTCTTTGTAAAAGATAATAAGCTAAGCATAATTTTGATTTAAGGACCCCTATTATGCACAGAGAAGTTGCACTGTTCACCCTGCTTTCCAAAGCACATCCCTGTTTATTGGGTGCATTCATCCAGAGCTGCCTGCTCCACTTTTATAGCCGTATATACACAATCCACATACCAGGAGAGCTTGCTGACTATTCAATCAACCTATTCAATCAATCAGTGCATACATTAAAGGGCACTATAGCTAAACTTAGGCTACTGGGATATCCCTGGTATAGCATGTTACTAATAAGAAGAGCAACACATATTAAGCAGTGTTCTATTTTAAAAAAAAAGGTCAGCTGGAAAGGATATTTTACAGCACATGTAGATATTCTGACCATCACTAACAGGCTTAGCGATGTGGTCTCCTCCTCTGCTCAGATGGGCTGTGCTAACAGCTGATTTCTCTTCTCTCTGTGCTGAGGACAAAGCCCATCTATAACCAATGTTTTTGTAATGCAGGCTCAGCAGCAAGTAATGTTATGTGCTGTGTGGAAGGTCTTAAAGGGACTCCGAGCTCATAAAAAAAATGAAAGTTGTACTCACCTGGGGCTTTCTCCAGCCCAGTGCTGGTCGGGAGGTCCCACGACGGCGTCCTGGCTCTTCTCCTTCTCCCCGCTCCGGAATGGCTGACCGGCCGCAGCCCGGGCGACACTCAGCAGAGTGTCGGGCTGCTCCTTCCGCATATGACGCGGATTACGTCACACGCCGGCCGCCTCGCGTCATCACGGCGGCCGGCGTGAAAGTACTGCGCATGCGCGATTAAAGCGCGCATGCGCCGTACTGCCACGCCGGCCGCCGTGATGACGCGAGGCGGCCGGCATGTGACGTAATCCGCGTCATATGCGGAAGGAGCAGCCCGACACTCTGCTGAGTGTCGCCCGGGCTGCGGCCTGTCAGCTATTCCGGAGCGGGGACATGGGGAGGAGCCAGGACGCCGTCGTGGGACCTCCCGACCAGCACTGGGCTGGAGAAAGCCCCAGGTGAGTACAACTTTCATTTTTTTTATGAGCTTGGAGTCACTTTAAGTAATTAAACTAGCTGCTAAAATATGTGTTATAGAACCCAATACCTTCTGTTCCAAAGGTATACAATTTACCACTACACCAGCAAGCTTGTCTATTTGAAAAGAGACCCCAGCAATAAGCTAAGAGAAAACTTTTTAAAGTGTACCAGAGATGTAAAAAATAAAGATTTGATTCTCACCCGCAGCTTCCTCCTGCAGTATAAACCCGTCTGAGTCCCACCCCATCCTCCCGCAGTCTGCCGTTCAGCCATGATCAGCTCTGGTAATAGGCTCAGTTGGGTCCAGTCTGGGTCGTCTGCGCAGCAAGGTTCTGAGGGGGCTAACTCGGCAAGGGAGGACCGCAAAACCCAGAGGGAAGTCTAAATAGCATCCTGAGACTTCCCTCTCTTTAGCTAAGTATCTGAGCTTTTGCTCGGGTACACTTTAAACTCCCTGGCGTTCAATTTCCCCAGGATTTTTTGTGCAAAAAGTGATCCAATTAATTTTTATAGCCTTTTTTTCTGTAACTTGCCAAAATGTGTCATGCTGTTCACAGCATGTTTTGTATTGACTTGTATAACCGTCAATACCGATAGGGAGGTTAAAAACAGGGCAATAATCATTTACACAATCCTATTGAAAAGATTACACTAAAACAAAACAAAACAAAAGCTAATGTAGCTGCATTTGCTGATGGTTAGTAGTTATTTTTGATCTCACACTCTATCTTACTTAATTTTCATAAAAGCTTTACGAACCCACAAAGACATTTCTAATTTAACCACATTGCCGCCCAGGTACAGTATATCTATGCTCCTATGAACTTCAGTTCCCCGCCCAGAGCGTAGATATACGCACCCCCCGACACTACCGCCGCCACTGTCCGCGCTCCCGCTCGCACGTGCGCGTGCTCCCGCACTCGTGCACACCGCCGGCCACTTGCCCGGAGATCAATGAATGGGAAAAACTATTCCTGTTCGTTGATCTCTGCCCCCCAGCAATGATTAGCTGCTTCTATGAGAAGCAGCGCGATCATTGTGAAAAAAAAAAAAGTTTCCCAGTCTCCCTGAACTTCCTGCAAGCGTACTTCCTAGGCTTGCAGGACGCATTCACAAAAATGTACTGTAAAGTAAAACTACACCCAAAAACATTTTTCCAATACAAATACATTATTTTACATTATAAATTAACTCACACGCCCCAATTGTTACCAATTATTTTTTTTTGTAATAAAAAAATTAAAAAAATTACAATAAAAAAAACATGAATAGTTACCTTAGGGACTGAAATCTTTAAATATTTATATCAAGAGGGTATAACACTGTTACTTTATAAATTATGGGCTTGTAATTAGGGATGGATGCAAAACTGAAAAAAATGCACCTTTATTTACAAATAAAATATTGGCGCCAAACATTGTGATAGGGACATAATTTAAATGGTGTAATAACCAGGACAAATGGGCAAATAAGTTACATGGATTTTAATTACAGTAGCATGAATTATTTAAAAACTATAATGGCCGAAAACTGAAAAATAATGATTTTTTTTTCCAAATGTTTTCCTATTTTCCCAGTAAAACACATCTAGAATAAAATAATTCTTGGCATAATGTCCCACCTAAAGAAAGCCTAATTGGTGGCGAAAAAAACAAGATATAGTTTATTTTATTGTGATAAGTTATGATAAAGTTATAGGCGAATGAATGTAAGGAGCGCTGAAAGGTGAAAATTGCTCAGATGCTGAAGGGGTAAAACCCCTCAGTTGTGAAGCGGTTAAGGGTAAACCTTACTAAATCTGAGGCAGTGACTATCTCTTGCCCCATTAGCTGGAGTGCATGAAAACTTTTTTTTTTTTTTACCTTTTTTTCATGAAACAATACATCACTTACGTATTTAGGTTGAAAATCACCCAAGGAATACGCACAAGTGTTCAGCCAATCAGCAGGTTCAATAAATCATGGGTTATCAGGCTGACAGGATTTAATGATTTTGTGGTGTGATAGAATTTCTGTTTCTAAAATGGTTGTTCTATATAGGTTTCATTTTTTTTTTCCAAACCTTGCAAATACATATTCTGTTAGATTTTGTAAAACAAAGTCAAAGAATGATAAACAAATGTATTTGGATAAAAGCAATCCCTAGACTATACAAGAAAATCCTTTTGAGTCCAAGAAAGAAAGTAGGGTTAGGTGCACTAAACTTTAATAGCTATTACAGGTCACATGCCCTTTACAGGATCAGTTCCTGATGTGGTAATGAGAAAAGGAATAGTTGGGTTTAGAAGAATCCTTAATAGCCCATTCAGCAGGTTTGAAGGGAGCCTTGAAGTGGGGTTACAAGGACTGGATAGGAGGGCCATTCACAATGGCCGTTTCACACACTTGTTCATGTGGCCTGGCCTCCACTTGAACAAGCGTGTCTAACACAAAACAGCCTTTGTGAATGGCCATCTGTGCCCTCACACCCACTCCTTGTAACCCCACCTCAAGACTCCCTTAAAGCTGCTATATGGGATAATAGAGCTTTTACAGAGCACATCGGACTAGAAGCAGAAAGTAACCAGGGCTCTGTGGACTTTAAGCAACCCTGGATTTCTGCCATTCACCAGCAGGTGGCCTGTGAGAATGACCTGCAGTTCCTGGTCTGGCCTGCGGGTGGTTCAGCGCATGTTTTGCAAGATCACTCCACCAGCTGCATCCTGTTACTAATTGCATGGCCAATATAAAGTCTGCCTTTTGCTCCAACCAGTTGCCAGAACATTGTTCCTTCCAGACCTGAGTCTCTGGACATTACTGAACCTGTATTCTGACCTGAAACCTGTCTTTGCTAACCCGTTGCTGAACCAATGTATCCTGTCTTTGACCTTGCTATTTGTCTGATCCTTGGTACTGGGCCTTATCTGCTAAACCTGTTACTGACCCTGCTTCCCTTGTTGACCTTTCTATCACCTGCTACATTTATACCATCCTGATTGCATATATTTGTATGTTGTAAATGTTTGTATATATCCTCTGTATATATTGCAGTATAATTAGCTAGATAGATTAGTCAGGGTGTTGTATATATGTGTGTTCATTCACTGTGTTCCCTGGTTGTTTGATGATTCCCTGTATATAGCGTGCTGTGCATGCGGATTGCATCGTATTTGCATTGTCAGTTTGTATGCACAATCTGGTTGTAATAAACATTTATTTGTACCTTAATCTTTAATCTCAGTATTGCTGCAAACTGTGGTACTTCTTGCCCTTCCGTTCAGGCTTGTAACAGGTATTTTTTAGAATCGCAAATGATACCCCACTACTGAAAACAACTCTGGATCACGTGTTGAACGTGTCAAGAAATTAAGACATCAGCTATACAACCTTGTCATAGAAATATCCCTTTACAGTACTGTAGGTGAAATCTAAACACTTACACTAGATGGAATGATAACTGTATTTACTGTGCAAATTACTGTATCATATGTGAGCTTTACATAAATACCAGAAAAACATTTTCCCCTACAAAAGCTACATAAGCTGGTAGGGACTGTGAATGTTTTGTAGATGTGCACCATCTATATACCCATGTTTTGTTGGCAAGGTCTGGTTGTCAAGAATAATATACATTTTTCACAAAATGTATGAAGGTGATACAACTTTTAGCCTATGTGTTCAATTTAAATTATAGGACTTTGCAAATCAAGGTTATTGAAATTACAGTATAAAAAAATAAAATGATCTCCTGGCAAGGAATTGTATTGTTTATTTGGGTAATAGCACACCACGGTATGGATTTTTAAAAATTGATTATGTACTAGCTGATGGCACGGCGTTGCCCGGGTATGTATTTGGCTGTTGTTGACTCTGCCCACTTTTTCTAACCCTAACACACAATTACTCAATTACCTAGTTTGTGAGCTTTGCGGTCTTTGGCATCAATAATATGCATTGAAATAAAAACAAATCTGATTGGCTGTTTGTGAGTCCACCCCTTTTATGAATTTGAACCCCAGTCACCCAATGACCAACTGTACCAAATTTGAGGCTTGTGCCATTAACAGTGCAAGAATGGCAGCAATAAAATATTCCCCTTGAAAACCAATAGGTTAATTTTGATTGGCTTTTGTAGGCTCCACCCACTTTTCTGAATATTAATCCCAGTCACCCAGTAACCAACTGTGCAAAGTTTGAGACCATTAAAAGTGTAAGAATGGCTGCAGTTTACATTTTTACAGTGAAATTTGTATTTGTCTCTGCCCACTGATGGCACGGCGTTGCCCGGGTATGTATTTGGCTGGTGTTGGCTCCACCCAATTTTTCTAACCTTAAAGCACAATTACTCAATGACCAAGTTTGTGAGCTTTGCGGTCTTTGACATCAATAATTTGCATTGAAATAAAACATATCTTATTGGCTGTTTGTAGCTTCACCCCCTTTTCTGAATTTAACCCCAGTCACCCAATGACCAACTGTACCAGGTTTGAGGCTTGTGCCTTTAACAGTGCAGGAATGGCAGCAATTAAATATTCCCCTTGAAAATCAATTGGTACATTTTGATTGACTTTTTTAGGCTCCACCCACTTTATTGGATATTAATCCCAGCCACCCAATGACCAACTGTGCAAAGTTTGAGAAACCTACCATTAACAGTGTAAGAATGGCTGCAGTTAAAATTTTCCCAGTGAAATTTGCCTAATGCAATTGGCGTCAAGTCCTGGGGCAGAGTTTTGCAGGAAATTGCGCACGCTGATGCACGCGCATCTTAGATTGAATGAATAAATTGCATGTTTTAACCTACAACATTCTTTAGGCCATTTGTGTAGTCTTTACAATACAGATTTGTGATACCCTGTAAAATCCACTCTTCTTTCTTTGGAACACTTTTTTCTGGTTGTTTTAAGTTTTTCCCTCTAGGTTCATTGTCTTGAGGTATTTATTATTTTTGCCTAAGTATGTATGGGTTAACAACTTACACATGTCACCAAACTATGGGGTTGATTCACAAAGGTTACTTATTTTTCACCTTAACTGTAAGGAGTGCTAATGCATGAGATAAACAAATAAGGAGAGATAATTCATGAGATAAATAGATAAGGAATTATGTCAAATACGGAGAGCTAAACCATGAGTTATGGCAAATAAGGAGAGCTAAACCATGAGTTATGTCAAATAAGGAGAGCTAAGTCATGAGTTATGTCAAATAAGGAGAGCTAAGTCATGAGTTATGTCAAATTAGGAGAGCTAAATCATGAGTTATGTCAAATAAGGAAAGCTAAACAATGAGTTACCGTATATACTCGCAAGCAAGCCGACCCGCATGTAAGCCGACCCCCCAACTTTTTCCTGTAAAACCAGGAAAAAATGATTGACCCCCATATAAGCCGGGGGTAGGAAATGCTGGCCGCGTGATCTCCCCCAGTGTGTCCCAGTATAGCTAGTATAGTGCCCACTATAGCTAGTAAAGTGCCCAGTATGGGTAGGTAGTCCCCCAGTATAGCTAGTAAAGTGCCCAGTATAGCTAGTATAGTGTCCCAGTATAGCTAGTATAGTGCCCAGTATGGGTAGGTAGCGACCCAGTATAGCTAGTATAGTGCCCAGTATAGCTAGTAAAGTGCCCAGTATGGGTAGGTAGTCCCCCAGTATAGCTAGTAAAGTGCCCAGTATAGCTAGTATAGTGTCCCAGTATAGCTAGTATAGTGCCCAGTATGGCTAGTATAGTGCCCAGTATGGCTAGTATATTGCCCAGTATGGCTAGTATAGTGCCCCAGTATGGCTAGCATAGTGCCCCAGTATAGCTAGCATAGTGCCCAGTATAGCTAGAATAGTGCCCCAGTATAGCTAGCAATGTGCCCAGTATGGCTAGTATAGTCCCAGTATGGGTAGGTGGGTGGGTAGGTAGTGCCCCTCCCCACTCCCCCCGCGGCCGCCGCTGCTATTCCCTTAGGTGGCACCGCTTCCTCTATCCCCGTCCTGCTCCGGTAACTAATTCACAGCAGCACGCCCCTCGGCGGCTGCTGTGATGACGGAGGAAACCATAGAGAGCGGCTGGGAACAGAGGGGAATGCTCCATCCTAATCCTGTTGGATCTCTCAGCGGCTTTTGATACAGTTGACCATGAAATCCTGCTTAACAGACTGCAGGAGTACTGTGCATCAGTGGATCAGTCCTCCAGTGGTTCAGATCATTCCTGACTGACAGAACACAGAGAGTATCCCTAGGTCCTATAATGTCCAAACCTGCACCTCTACAATTCGGAGTGCCACAAGGATCAATCCTATCCCCTCTGCTGTTTGCAATCTACATGTTGCCACTCGGTACACTTAACCTACGTCATGGCCTGACGTACCACTGCTACGCCGATGACACACAGCTATACCTGTCCTTCAAACCTGGTGGATCAGACCCTACCCCAAAAATAAACTCTTGCTTAGCTGAGCTACAGGCATGGATGAATGATAACTGGTTGAAACTTAATGCTGACAAAACTGAGGTCCTGTTTGTCCAAAGCCAGCACTCGCCATCAAAACAGCGCTATCCTAAAGCAACACCAATCAGGATTGGGAATTCAGACATAAACAGCTCCAACCTTGTGCGCAGCCTTGGAGCACTAATCGATGGGGAATTGAGTTTTTAGAAACCAAATTTCATCTGTAGTTAAATCTTCCTTCTTTCATCTGAAGAACATTGTAAAGATTAAACATCTGATTCCCCCAGAGGATCTTCCAACCCTAGTCCACGCCTTCATCACATCACGGCTGGACTACTGCAATGCCCTTTATGCTGGCCTCCCCAAAAAGGACCTGCGTCGCCTGCAATTAGTGCAGAATGCTGCTGCCAGATTGCTAACAAACCAGCCTCGCCACGGTCACATTACACCGATCCTTCGCTCACTGCACTGGCTACCAGTAGAATGGAGAATACTCTTCAAGATTGGACTGCTGACATTCAAATCCCTGCACAATCTGGGCCCTGGATACATGAAGGACCTGCTGAAGCTGCACCACACCTCTCACAACCTCAGATCAGCAAGTTCTATAAACTTGGTCACTCACAGAGTGCACCTCAAAAAATCTGGAGATAGAGCCTTCTGTCATGCTGCCCCTACTCTTTGGAACTCCCTGCCACACCCAGTAAAGACAGCACCATCCCTGGAGCTATTCAAATCCAGACTGAAAAGCCACCTGTTTAGCCTGGCATTTCCGGACTTATAAAATTCTTCCTCTGTACCACGATGGTCGGAGCCATGCTTATGTGCTTTGAGTCCCATGGGAGAAAAGCGCTTTACAAATGTTATTTGTTGTTGTTGTTGATAAATTGTGAGGTAATAAATAAGGTGAAATCATTTAACAGAGAAGCTTTGTGAATCAGGCCCTATAGATTGTACAATAAGCAATGTGCCACAGTTCAACTATAGCTTTCAGATACCACTGGTACATGGGTCATATGCAGGTGACACCCCCCTCCCCCCCTTCCTTTATGCCCGACTTATCTAATGTAGCAGCCTAAGATGGGCTTGTTCTTGCGTCTGGTTTATCAGCCACCCCACAGCCTCTCTGGCAAGTCTGCATGGCACTTTACTGCAGCTTGGCGTCTCCAAGTTAAAAGAGAAGAGATATGACCCATGTACCAGCAGAATCTGAAAGCTATAGTTGAACTGTGTCACTGAAGGATGATTGCTGCTTAGGGAAAATTGCCTATTGTACAATTTATAGTTTGGTGGCATCTTATGTGTAGGGTGTTAACCCATACATACTATTAGTGTTTGTAGTGCTGTGTAACACCACCCCCTTTCACATATTTCTACTTAGAGCTAGCCAAAACACATCTAGCTGGGGAGCACTCCACAAGGACTTTTATATGTAAATCTATGTTCCAATGTTTATGAGTATATGTTTTAGGGAAGTGAGCGCTGTTTACTATATATTTTACAAATTATTTTTGCCTTATTTGACATCACTATATTGTGCTGTGTGCTATGCTGCAAGGGCAGGAAAATGTGCACCATATCTCAGGCCAATCACAGCAGGGTGGAGCAGGAGGAGTTATGTCTTGGGTGGACAGACACATATGCAGGGAAATTATTATTATTATACATAATGTCCTTAAGAGGAACATTACCAAGGACTTAACTTCATCCCAATCAGTAGCTTATACCCCCTTTCCCACGTGAAAACTTTACCTGTTCTTAAATAGATCATCAGGGGGTCTGTGTGGCTGATATTGGGGTGAAATCTCTCCCAATGTGTGATGTCATGCCCATGGTCCTGACAGTTTGCTGTCTGTGAACCTCATTGCATTGTGGGAAATAAGGCTTTTTCCAACTGCCAAGAAAGCAATATCTCCCTCTGTGCATAAATCTCCCAATAAGTAAACATTCTGCAAAGATCACCGGGCAGAACTAAAGATGTCACCACCAGGGATACATTTCAGAATGTAAATCAGGGAGAGTAAAGATTTTACAATGGGCACACACTGTCTAAATAATATATAAATTCATTTCATAAAAAATATACAATTTTATTCATTATGTTATTGTCATTACAGTTCCTCTTTATCATGGCTTAACATGGACCAAAACCTTTTAACAGCCACTGCTCAAAAAACTTTATTTCAAAAGGTACAGGCATTTTCTTTCCTCGATGCTCTCAAGAAGCTTTAGAAGTTTATTCCGTGTGGAAAAAGTAGTGAATTAATAAAATGTACCCAGCATTTTACAGTCCATCTTCTGGCATCCATTCTCCAAAATGAATACTCTGTTAGAGTGCAGAATTATCAATGGGAGTGACTGACATTTAATGCTACACAGTTGAAATGATTGTGGTTCTATCTTAAACAGTACAGCTTACAGCGAATCAACTTAACAGCGCAGAAGAAGAGATTATCTCCAGCTTATACATGATACACCTCCGGTGACATTCCAGGTGTAAAGTTCACATAAAAGACTAGCACGAGAAATGTGGTAATTTACATTCATGATTATGATATTTAGAAAACCTCTTGCGGTCTTTTCATCTTTCATGGATAAAGCTGATTTCTATGATTCACAGGAAAAAAAAAGTCACAGTGGAACTGTCAGATAAATGCTTGAGATGATTGCTAGCTCAGGGGGACGTCAGCTTCACAAAGATAAAATAGGCTTGTTAAGTAGTTGTCTATTCAATGACAGAAGCTGCAATGCACACACCTTTTAACGTTCCCACTTATTCTGCCTAAGACGTTCCTAACCAAGCATTTTTAAGTCGCTAAACTAAATGTAGTTCATGCAGGCTTTAAAATATGCCTTTATAATAAAAACGTAATTCGCCAGAACAATAGCAAATTATATATGGAAATTAAGGGTGCAATTTTGCAACTCGCTGGAAAAATAAAATTTATTATCTGCCTGAAATGCAGCGGCGGATCTATGAATAATTCCTAATCCTGAATACCGAATGAGCATATAGCATTCTTAATCCACTTGTCATTTCTGTTTCTGCCTGGCTTTCTCTAGTTTTCTAAAATAATACTCAAAAGAATTCAAATTTATGCAGCACAATTGTGTGTTTCTTTTTTAATTCTATTCTTAAGATGCAAAGTAATAGAGCCACAAAATAGCTGTCACCCATTTACATAAAAAAGAGCAAAATCCTTCTAAATGTAAAGTTGTACTTTTTAATAATTCTGAACTTCTGACCTTTGTAAGAACCGAATGTCAACGATGTTGTTAATATAGAAGGCAAGGGGCTGAGGATGCGTCTTTCAAAGTCAGCAATCTGCATAAAGTAAATTCCACAGCGCTTTGTTTTCCAAGCCGGTAAATGAGACCTAATTTAGAAACTGCTTCTAAAATATTAATGAAAGTAGAGGTTAAATAGCTATAGAATCCACACATCATTATCCACGATCCTCTGCTGCGGTGGACCTCATTTATGGGAGGATCAATACATAGACAATATACGAGAATGACTAAGCTAAGCTAAAGCTTGCCTAGAGGTCACGCCAGAACTCCTCCAGAGTGCACAGACACACAAGATCAAAATCAGGGAATCTGTAAAGCATTGATTACTGTGTGTGCCAAGCACTGCAAAAATGTCAAGTGAGCATTAATCAGGAATGACCTGGGGTAGTTTTAGTGTGCAATAGAACTTTGGCCATTTTTATATTACTTTTATTTTTAGTTAGTAAGACCCTTTTGGCTGATGAGACTTTTTCTGGAGACCTGATTAAACCTTTTAAGTGTCAGGAGTGAAAACATTTACCTCTAGGACCACAATATGCAAAGATTACTGTCAAATTAGTAAAGCAGCATAGCTTTTTGCATTGCTCTCTCTCTCTGATAGTGGCAGGAGATTTTGGGAAGCGGCTAAAAGTGTGTATGGACACTATACTACATGAGCATGTGTACAGCTGACCTCCCCCCCCCCCAGCTCATTTAAAAGAAACTAGAGCTCACTAAAAGAAAAAGATTTATACATACCTGGAGCTTCCTCCACCTCCGGTCGCTCCCACGCCGCTGTCCTCTGATGTCTGCAGCTCCAGTACCGGGTCCCTGCACTTCCGTCATTCGGAGCCAGTCTATGCAGGAGAAATGCGCTCTTTGCGTATCTCTCCAGCAGCTGCATATGTATGCACCTTAAAGGACACCTGAACTGAGACATATATGGAGGCTGCCATATTTCCATTTAAGCCATACCAGTTGCTTAGCAGTCCTGCGGATCCTGGAACTCTGGGAAAGAGAGCAAGGAGTCTTTCTGACTTTGCAGACTGGCCCAGGATGATATGACCAACTGAGACTGTTGTGGAGGCCACTCTAGCACCAAGGACATGGAAGAGGCCCCGGACAAATTTTGCCTGCCATCTAGCAATCCTGATCCGCTGGGCACCAGGCAGGAAGAAGAAGTGACGCTTTCCCCTAATCAACCTCCCTCTGATGTTGGTTGCTGCAGTCTTGGACATTACAGTCTTTCCCCACCGAACCCCGGTCAGACACACCTATTCATGGTGCTATGTTAACCATGCCCCCAGCACACTCTTGGGTCTGGGACCCACTTGCAACTGCAAAACACTCTAAAAAAAAGCTAGTGTGATTTTTGTCTCTTAAAAGTGGAGCGATATTCAGAACGATTTCAGGGAAAACAATTTGAGGGCCAGCTTTCCCTTATGAAATTGTACCAAAAATGCTGAATGCAAAACAATTAGCTCCTGTGGGGTCATAACCATTCACTTTCAGCAGTGAAGTGCTTTTGGAATCGCTGGTGATTCTTAGAAAGCATAAATTGCTGCTGAAGTCCCAGATCTTTGAAGCTGCTCCTTTTCTCACAGTGGTTTAAGTGTCAGCACCCAGGATGACACCATAACATTGGCGCAACGGGATCTTGGGGGCATTCCTATTTCAGATGTTCATAAATCAGGGACTCCCTGTACTATTTAAATGAATGTACGAGGTTATTATATGAAAGCAAAACATACTCGTACAGTGATGTATACCTATCAAAGGTTGAGAAATAGTTTGTCCATGTAATCACTGCTTGAAAAGTCTGACTTTCAGCTTAAGTTACATTTCAGCCATAGAGGCAGGGTTGCAACAATGTTCCTTCCTATCACCCTCCCATTCCAGCGTAGATGTAGATGGAGCTGGGAGGAGGAGGGAATGGGAGGGAGATAGGAGGTCTTCTCTTTAGCTGAAAGTCAATTTTCCCAAGGAGTGATTGCAGAGACCAGTGAGAACAAGGAGGAGAGCGGACACTGCACAGAGGTATGTGGATCGAACATAAACATACCTCTGTGCTTACCTTACAAAGCTTTGCCTCAAGCCAGGTATCCTTTAAATGATAAACAGTATCATATCTAGGGATGATCAATGAGATGCAAATACTTCCGAAATGATGCACATTTTTATGCAAATATGTGCAGCTTGAAAAAGGATCAATCAGTTTAAACTTGGATTTAAATTGATTGGTCCATTTTCAAATTGTTTACATTTGCATAAAAATGTGCATACATTTGCATCAACTATGAAGAATTTGCATATCTTTGATTATCCCTAATCATAATACATTGTTCAGCTTATTTTAGAAAACACACTTTTTGCAAAATATTAAAAAAAAGGGAGACTGTTAGACGACGAAACCACCATCTTTACACTTAGTACAGCGCTGCGATCAGCAGCAGAGCTGTACTGGGGACAGCCGTGTGACACGGCTGTCCCCCTGGGGCACAAGAGAGCGATTGGCTCTCATAGGCAGAAGCCCGGCTGGGGGAAGAAAGGGGTTTCAGGAAAAAAAAATAGCACAATTTATTAATGAATAAATAATGTAAATATTTGTTAAAAAAAATAAACACTGTTGGGGGGGGGGGGGGGATCTGACCCCACCAGCAGGAAGCTCTGTTGGTGGGGAGAAAAGGGGGGGAGGGGGAATAACTTGTGTGCTGTGTTGTGTGGCCCTGCAGCTTGGCCTTAAAGCTGCAGTGGCCAATTTCCACAAAAACAGCCTGGTCACTAGGGGGGTTTAACACTGCAGTCCTCAAGTGGTTAAATATCTCTAGGATGAACAGGTCACTTAATAACTATCCTTGAAAACTAACAATATATTCCATTTAGTGAACAATTGAATCCACTTAAAGAGTATTTACATAAAATAGTGGTGTGTCTGGAAATTACTTGTTCCACAGTAGAACTCCTCTTTAAAGGGAAAAGTTTCCTTTTAAACAAAGCAGATTGCCTTGTTTTTCTGCTGATCCTCTCCCTCTAATATTTAAAGCCTAAAGTCCCTGAACAAACATGCAGGTCAGATCTAACACGATTAGCTGCATGCTTGTTTCAGCTGTGTGATTTAGACCCTACTGACCAGAAAGATCAGCAGGACTGCCAGGCAATTGGTATTGCTTAAAAGGAAATAAATATGGCAGCTTCCATAGTTCTCACACCTTGGATTCCTTTTAAGTTTTAAGATCTGAAGTTTAAAATCAGAACAGAATTCATGATAAAATATAACGTCTAGAAACGGTAGAATTATTTATAACTTTCTACCTGCTAGAAAGTATTCTATTTCAAGCTTCCCTTTGTGCAAAAGTAAATGTTCTGGCAAATATTTAATAGGGCCATTTTAAAGTTATATTGTCACAGAAGTTCCAAGTGAGGCTGAGTGATGGTCACTGAGCCTTCTAACTCTATAAATGAGGTCTTGTTAAAACTGACAAATCGTAAAAACGGTGATAAAAGAAAATTGATGAAAAAACACATTAAAGGCAGACCAGAATCCTTTAATAAGCTGTGTAAAATTAAATAAAATTGACTGAACAACTTATTTAATTAGGAAAGATGCATAACGGTATTTATTGTTTTGCACTGATGCTTCTTTAATATCCTGAATAATATTTATAGCTTCATCTGTCACTGTTAGCGCTATTCATTTTGAAGCTGCAAAGCACAGAATCATAATAC
The DNA here is from genome assembly GCF_040937935.1 of Hyperolius riggenbachi. Classification (NCBI taxonomy): domain Eukaryota; kingdom Metazoa; phylum Chordata; class Amphibia; order Anura; family Hyperoliidae; genus Hyperolius; species Hyperolius riggenbachi. The sequence continues at coordinate 553,530,692 of NC_090646.1, forward strand.
AGAAGCATCAAGCGATAAAAAACTATTTATCTTAAAGGGCCATCTACACATAACATCACAGTTTGGTAGATACAGGTATTTGCTAAGGAAGCTCCCTCTGGTTTCTAACATTAGACTGGTACCCTGTGGGGAGACTTCTGAACATCAAAACCAAAGTCTATTCACCTGCTGTGGCTTTTATAAGTGGGTTACATTATGTATGTTGGCAGTTGAATTTTGCATTACAGTAAACAGTGTAAAATGAGAAGGAGCACCTATAACTCTAAAGCTAAATACTCAACACAGGAAGATGGATTACAGAAACGTCACTTGACGACGAGCGTTCCCCGATCCATCTTCCTGCCAGTGGGTAGACGCGACGGCACACTACGGGCGCAAACTAGAGATCAAGCGATCTTTGCACGGGAGTCGTCAGGGATCTTAACTTCTTCATCCCCAAGGGATTTTTACCTTAACGGACCAGAGCAAATTTCAGCTGTCAGCGCTCCTCCCTTTCATTCGCCAATAACTTTATTACTGCTTGTCACAACAAAATGATCTATATCTTGTTTTTTTTCACCAATTAGACTTTCTTTGGGTGGTACTTGTAAAACAAAAGAAAAAACAGGGCACCGAGAGCCCAATAGTGCAATATAGTTTTAACAGAGAAAATCTGTCTAGATAGTTCGTGCCGAAATATACTCACAAAAAAGGGTCACCAGCAGGCAACCACTTGAAAGGCAGGTGGGGAGAATTGGTACCCGACCCCACTCGGGTATAAAAGTCGCTCTCTGTAGACAGGAGAAAAAAGGGGGCGTACCCCTCCACCAAGGGTGGATAAGTAATATGTATCAAACGCAGATAGAACAGAGGCGCCAAAAAGAGTAAAAACACTATTATTTAAAAACAGTAAAAAGAGGGAAGGTAAGGTGGACTTACCTCCCTCTAGCAGTGGAAAACAAAACTCTGAGGTAGAGTAGAATGCATTTATTAAACAGTGTAACTCCTAAAGATGCAACGCGTTTCGCGGGCCACAGCACCGCTTCCTCAGGCTATACAGGAGTTCAAAAAAGCTGTATCCAATCCAAGTATTGAATGAGCACCTCTGTGACACAGTACAATACAGTGGAAAACAAAACTCTGAGGTAGAGTAGAATGCATTTATTAAACAGTGTAACTCCTAAAGATGCAACGCGTTTCGCGGGCCACAGCACCGCTTCCTCAGGCTATACAGGAGTTCAAAAAAGCTGTATCCAATCCAAGTATTGAATGAGCACCTCTGTGTCGGATAAGTCCACCTTACCTTCCCTCTTTTTACTGTTTTTAAATAATAGTGTTTTTACTCTTTTTGGCGCCTCTGTTCTATCTGCGTTTGATACATATTCTTTGGGTGGTACATTATGCTAAGAATTATTTTATTCTAAATTCATTTTAACAGGAATAATAAGAAAAAAATGGAAACAATTCATTATTTCTCAGTTTTCAGCCATAATAGTTTTAAAATAACACGTGCTACTGTGAATAAACCTACGTATTTTATTTGCCTATCTGTCCGTTATTACAATGTTACAATTTTTAAATTATATTCCTAGTACAACGCATGGCAACAATATTTTATTTGGAAATAAAGCTGCATTTTTCTTCAGTTTTGCGTCTGTCACTAATTACAACCCCATTGTAAGGATCGGCGCAGCTGGCTGCACAGGCAGACAGCTGTTTGACCATTCCTTGTGTCTGAGGGATGCAGGTCTCTGGATAAGAGACGTGGCTCTGTCTTGCAAGTTCTAGACCTGCTCTGCTGCTGAGAGATTTGCATACATTGGTTATGCAAATCATCTAGCTGCTGGCAGTATAAAGGTTGGGATCACCCACAATCCTTTGCTGGTCATTCCTTCAGGGTTTGTTGAAACACTCCTAGAGTGTCAGCCATGCTATTTCTTGTTAAAGTTATCTTAGAGTAATTCGTGGAACTGTACTAGGCAGTTTCCTAGTGCAGTTAGATTGCATATCTGTTTTGTCTGTCTGTTGCGATTGTCCTGTCCCAGCGGTGGTCGACAGGAAATCGTTCAGTTTGTCTGGGTGCTAACCGGGGCAGCGGTTGCTACCGGTAGCCCCTTCTGATCTGTCTTGCTTGGATCGCACTAGTCTTGTGCTAGCGCTGTGGATCCTTCTGTTCTGTTTTCCTGGATCGCACTAGCCTCTAGCGGTAGTGCTGTGGATCCTTCTGTTTTGTCTTGCCTGGATCGCACTAGCCTTGCGCTAGTGCTGTGGATCCTTCTGATCTGTCTTGTCTGTATCGCACTAGCCTTGCGTTAGTGCTGTGGATCCTTCTGTTCTGTTTTCCTGGAGTATAGCCTGGAGCAGCGGTTTCTACCAGCTATCTCATCTGCCTGTCTTACTTGGATCGCACTAGCCCCTAGCGGTAGCAGCCGTGGATCCTTCCTAGCTTATTCCTGTTTTCCGTTTGTCTGTCTTGTCTGATACGAACGCTTGCTGTAGGCTTGGTGAGCTAACCGTTAAGCAAGCGCTCGCGGTTTCTGTTTCGTGTTTGTCTGTCGGTGGTTAGTTAGGCGTGCTTGTCTCTGTTGTGCTTAACACGCGGAGACCGCGCTGTAAACGCGTTCGCTGTTGCGAATGAGTGCGGTGTTCGCGTTTAGTTAGCGTTTGTTCTTTTTGTTACTTCTCATTGTCATTTGCTGTGCCTTTGCTCCTCTTGTGCCCTGTCCTTTTTCTGTCTGGTGTCTCTTGGCAATCGCCATTCTCTGCGATTGCGTTCTTGCTTTGGTTTCTGCTGATGTGTGTTCACCGTCACTGGGTCGCGGCTAGATTGGTGGATACACATTCATCCTTTATCTGTGCTCTTTCTCTTTAAGGGCTGTTCAGCCCTGCATGTCTTAGATCTGTACAATCCCCAGCTGGCATCTGTGGCCGTGCAGCGATTGTGCTCGTCTGCACTCCACAACGCCATCTGCCGGTGGGGATTGCCCTCTGCTGGTGCATTGCACCTAGCCTGGGTTCCCTTAATTATACGCTTGTGGGTTTTTTTTGTTGCGTCAGTGCGCATCTTGTGCACTGACCATGAAAACGATTCCGCAATCGTTACACCCATATATGCAAATATACCCTAATGCTATACAGAATAAAAACATAACTATTTATGTATTTTTTTAACTGCTGTCATTTTTTGTTTTACAAGTGTTTTATTTTGTTTATTTTGGTAACTATGGGTGGCAGGGGAGGGGAGAAGAAGGTATTAATTTATTTTTATTTCACTGAAAGTGTGTAAAATGTCTTTATTTCACTTTTGTATGTAATTTTTATTTACCACTAGGTGTCCTCATAATCACTGTCTCTGTGTTCTTATAACAAAAATAGTTGGTTTTCTGTTGAAGCCATGATCTTTGCTTATGGGAACTTTGATTGGTTTAGGCTGTGCGGGTTCAGATGGGTAAGTGCGGTGGGGGGGGGGGGCAATCGCTCGGGGACGGTAGCGGCGAAGGGGGAGGACATTTTAAAATGTCCTGTGTCCACTAAGAGGGACAACATTGGGAGATAGCAGAAATGATCGCTTGTCGCTCAAAAAAAGGTAGTTGACGGAAAAATTGCGTAGTGGGCGTTCACATTAGCAAACGTAGGTGGCCATGTGTTTGGAATGCAGTGCACGCGACCACACACAAAATTGTATTTCACCAATGTCCAAATTTTTGGATTCCCTTCTTCAGTGAATGCCAGTCAGTCATCCTCTTTACACCATGTACACATGAAATCCTGGCCAGCATTTTAGTTCCTTTGGCCTATAATGTCATGTGTATGCAATTTGAGCCCATATCTATTTCATTACTCCTGAATTCATTATTTTACCTTTTCAGATACGTTTTGTCCAGGTTTGAGGTATCACTGATGTTCTCCAACATCATTGTTCTAGAATCCCAAGGAGGTTCATGATACAATTTTCTTCATTTTTTTATTATTAGATCATTTATGTGTGTGTGTGTGTGTGTGTGCGTGTGTATATATATATATATATATATACACATATATGTAGCTCATACTCATATGCTGTAATAACCATCTGAATTTCCCAATAAGGGCTGGCAAGGTTACACTGAATCCGGGAAACAATACAGCTATTACGTTTTCGAGAATTAATCCATTTTTTGTATTAAAAATTGCTCCTAATCTTTCTGCTTTAACTTTGTGCACCCCTCTCACATTCTGAATCTCAGTAGGATACAATGAAAATTGTTGTTTTTTTTCCACCTAGCTAAAAGCAATCTTTATTCCAAGCCAGGGACTGATGGTGCAAGATATCACATCTAGCACATCAAGCTAGACTGCATGTCTTCTTGCCTGAGAAAGAAGATGTGCTAAACTTGAAAAGTTGTATCATTGTTTTGCAGCTTGGAGTAAAAGTAGTTTTGAGTTATTATCATCAAAACTCCTTTATTGCATCACTCTTTTGAGCTCCACCCTTTCCTGATGCAGGGTGAAATAGTGTATGAATTCATAATATTGTAAGCACATTTTTGTAATACCCTCTTCTGCCCTCATACTACTGTTCTGCAACACATCTAAGCTAAATAAGGCCTCATCTCTAAAGCCATAATTGAAAAGGGAGTATTGAACTGGAATGAATGTGAGAGTCCACTAACACATCTCCAGAACTTTATACTCTATTAGTTTATAGAATCGCCTTAAAAGGGCACTATAGCAAAAAAAAATAATTAAAATTTTAAATATGTGCAAACATAGAAAAATAAGAAGTACATTTTTTTTCAGAGTAAAATGAGCCATAAATTACTTTTCTCCTATGTTGCTGTCACTTACTTTATGTGGTAGCAATCTGACAGAAGTGACAGGTTTTGGACTAGTCCATCTCTTCATGGGGGGATTCTCAGGGATTTATTTGTTTTCAAAAGCACTTAGTGAATGGCAGTTGCTCTGTCCAACGGCCAAAAAACTGTGTAGCAAGCAGGGAAGCTGGCCAGCATCATTGTTTGAATTCTTTTTAGGGAATATCTTTATAAAGAATAAAAGCCTGTAATGATCTGCTCAGCTGCCTGTGCAGGCAGGCAGCTTTTTGACCATTGTTTAGGTTTGCATGCTGCAGGACTCTGGAAAGGAGAGCTTCTGTCAGTTTTGCAGCTTGTGCTTGCTGAGGAATTTGCATACGTTGTCATGCAAATTGCTTGGCCACATTCATTGGAGGCGTGTACTATAAGTACTATGTGTTTCCCACAATGCTTGGCTGGTCATAAGGATTCCTTCCTGTGAAACACTCCTGGAGGAGTGTCAGCCTTACTCTCTGTTTGAAGATCAGCTGAGAGTAATTTCTGAAACTGCGTTAGGTAGGTTCCCCTAGTGCAGTTAGGATTGCTTATCTGTTTTGTTTGTTCTGTTGCGATTGTCCTGTCCCAGCGGTGGTCGACAGGAAATCGTTCTGATCTCTGTTCTTGGAGTATAGCTGGTGCAGCGGTTGCTACCAGCTATCTCTTCTGATCTGTCTCACTTGGATCGCACTAGCATCTTGCGCTAGCGCTATGGATCCTTGGATCGCGCTAGCCACTTTCCACTAGTGCTGTGGATCCTTCTGTTCTGCCTTCCTGGATCACACTAGCATCCTGCGCTAGTGCTGTGGATCCTTCTGTTCTGCTACTCCGTCTGCCTGGATCGCACTCGCCTAGCGCTAGTGCTGTGGATCCTTCTGTTCTGCTACTCTGTACCTGGATCGCACTAGCATCCTGCGCTAGTGCTGTGGATCCTTCTGTTCTGTCTTCCTGGATCGCGCTAGGCACTTTCGCTAGTGCTGTGGATCCTATCTCTCGCTTGTCCCTGTTTTCTGTCTGTCTTGTCTGCTACGAACGCTTGCAGGAGGCTCGGTGAGGTAACCGTTAAGCAAGCGCTCACGTTCTCTGTTACATGTTTGTCTGTCGATGGTTAGTTAGGCGTGCTTGTCTCTATTGTGCTTATCACGTGGAGACCATGCATTAACGCGTGCACTGTTGCAAATGAGTGCGGTGTTCGCGTTCAGTTAGCGTTTGTTATTTTCCGTATCTCCTCATTGTATGATTTGCTGTGCCTTTGCTATCCTCGTATTCTGTTCTGATCTGCCTTGTGTCACTTTTGGCAATCGCCTTTCTTGCGGTTGCGTTTCTGTTTCGTATCTGCTGTTGTGTGTGCGCTGTCGCGGGGTGGCGACTAGATTGGCGCACACACATACAACCTGTCCCTTTGCTCGTTCTCATTCTCAATCGCTTCTCTTGCGATTGCGTTCTGCACTTCGTACAATTCCTGTCTGGCATTTGTGGAGGTACAGAGGATTGGTTCCTCTGCACTCCTCAGCGCCATCTGCCGACAGGAATTTCCCTCTACGGGTGCGTAGCACCTTTTGCTGGGTTCCTGCAATTATACGCTTGTGGAGGATTTCCGCCGTATCAGCGCACGCGTTTTGCGCCGATCACGGAGAAAGTTCCACAATCGTTACAGTATGACCAGCCCAACCCAAAACCCCAGTGTAGACGGAATTTCCGATTTGTACGATTTTGTTGAGTATGCATCTGCTGATCAGTTTCCAGGGTTTTTGTCCCAATCCAAAGCTTATGTGGATCCTACTATAGGTAGGATCGCACACTATATTAAAGCAGTTAAAAAATCTGTTCTTGTTCCTGAACTCCACCCATATGGAGATTATCTGGATACTGGCCTGTTTGAACCCCCATTTGCTTCCTGGGATGTTGGGGCCTTGCTGGAGGAATTCGATTTTGATTGGAAAGCCTTTTGCAATTTTTACATCGCAAAAAGCGAGGATGTCTTGAATGATTGTCTCGATTCTATGTACCTTTTGATTGATTCCGATGAATGTGACGAGGGTGATGTGGATCTGGTGATTTATGTGTGGCAGACGATTTTGGATGAGTTGCACACACACCAACCAATTGATTCCAATAAAGAGACATTGTTGTCGGATGATTGTTCCTGCCTTTCTGGGGTAAAGCATGAGAGTCTTGACTTTGTGCAGTCTGAGGTGAGTGAGTGTGCCACTGTGGTTGGTTCCTGTGCGAATCCTGAGGGATTCTCTCCTGACAGTGTGCAGTTTGAATCTGTGCGATCTGATGCCTGTTTCTCGGATGTTCCTGCAGATTGTGATCGGCATGAGTCTGCCGGTTTCCTCAAGGATGTGTGGGATCCTATTTCATTTAGAAACAGATCTTTGAGATCTTCCGTATGTGACCCTGCTAAGGGGAAAATTTCTCGACTATGCAGCGTCAAAAGTAAAATTAATATGCCTAATAAAGTTTATCCTGTTGATGTCGCTATTTCTTCTGCAAATGAGTCTCTGTCTCACCCTGTTCACACCTGTAGGGGCCCGTTACCTGATGACAGTTGCTCCAGTGTTTCGGTCCTAGATGCCTTGCAGTCTGCTCCGCAGATCACGGAGGTTTGCGCTATGGAAGCGTCAGTTTCACAACCTAAAGTGATTTTTGATTCGCAGGTTTTGCGTTCTGATTCCTCGGATTCGACATTGTTAGCCGAATCTAAGAATAAGACAGCGCTTCGGTTTTGCGAATCTGATGCTGAACCTTCTTTGCCTTGTTCAGAGACGCTTTCTCTGAACCTGCTCTGTACCATGAATGAAAACATGTTTTCCTTTCACACTGACGTTTGTGAGCCCCTTTCTTGCTCTGAGGGAAGTGCTGATTCTGCACCCTGTACTCTGGATGAGTCAATGTGGCCTTGCTTAGAATCCCCTGCAGTGTCCCTAGAGGCTCGTCTAGGTATTGCCACTATACTCACCTGTTTTTCTGCAGTTTTGGAGTTACAAGCTAGTTTGACTGCCACACAGAATTCTGGGTACAGTGAGAATGAAGTTAGGGAGTCAGTGTGTGTTCCAGTAAATATTCCTGTACATCCCGCTAATTATGATGAAGTTCAGTCTCAGGTTATGGTGGAACCATTCCTGGGACATCTGCCTTGCCTGCAGGAGGTATTTAATGTTCAGCCCTGTAACATGGATAGTTCAGAATCCTTGTTAGAAAACCTGGAAAATGATGTTCCTGAGGTCTTGTTTGATGTTCTGGAGGTCTCCGAGTTCCTCCCAAAGGGTGCAGAACTTGTAGGAGATGTCTCCTGCCCCCAAGTCCTTCTGAGGTGTTGTCCTCTTCCGTGGGCAATGCTGCCTTGCTGGCTACCTTTTCAGCTCTGGTGGAGCTTCAGTCATGGGTAGTCAATGATGAATTTCTGTCAGATACCATTACAGTCATTGAGATCTCTAAGCCTGAGACCGAGTCTTCTTTTGAAATACCAGTACCTGTGACCTCTACTCGTGATGATTTTCTGCCCGGTCCTGGTTTTGGTCTGGTCGTGCCGGACTCTGAGGTTGGCAGTTCCCCGACATGTCCTGAGGTTTCTCCTGTGCTGGTGTACCCCAGTGTGCTCTGTGACCCAGAAAGCCCAAGTGTGCCTCGGTTACCAGCGTACTCAGATGCTTCCTCGGTGGAGACATGTTCTGATTTAGCCTGCCTGCTTGCATGCCCAGAAGTGGTCCCTGAAAGTCCTGATCTTGATGGGTGTCCTGCTAATTCTGAATCTGGAACTTTCATAGGTTCCATGGGGGTGCTTGGTAGCTCTCCATGTGAGCCTGGTGAGCATTCTGGCTTCTTGGAATCTCTGTGGAGCTTCAAGGCGTTCTGGGAGATTCCGAGAGAAGTTTTTCTTGGTACCCTGAATACGATCAACAGCGGCTTTTGTTTTGAAAGAGACACTTCGAACAGGTTTTGTGGCAGATTTGGTATTTTCGGACGCTCCTTGGAAGGTGGTGGGTATGGTCTGGAGGGTGTCGGTGGCTTCATCTCTGGTATCCACAGTCCTGATGGGTGTTACGCTGAGACTTGTAGTGCTGATGGGCATGTTTTGGTGGCTTCTGTTTCCGATGAGGTCGGTTTCGGGTGGACTGACTCTGGAATTGGACCTTGTCGGGCTGTCCCGACCTTCATGAGTCTTCGGTTGGAATCTTTTGCTAATAGCAGGTTTGAGGGTCGTCTGGAATTCGACCCTGGAGGGGGGGGGTACTGTAATGATCTGCTCAGCTGCCTGTGCAGGCAGGCAGCTTTTTGACCATTGTTTAGGTTTGCATGCTGCAGGTCTCTGGAAAGGAGAGCTTCTGTCAGTTTTGCAGCTTGTGCTTGCTGAGGAATTTGCATACGTTGTCATGCAAATTGCCTGGCCACATTCATTGGAGGCGTGTACTATAAGTACTATGTGTTTCCCACAATGCTTGGCTGGTCATAAGGATTCCTTCCTGTGAAACACTCCTGGAGGAGTGTCAGCCTTACTCTCTGTTTGAAGATCAGCTTAGAGTAATTTCTGAAACTGCGCTAGGCAGGTTCCCCTAGTACAGTTAGGATTGCTTATCTGTTTTGTTTGTTCTGTTGCGATTGTCCTCTCCCAGCGGTGGTCGACAGGAAATCGTTCTGATCTCTGTTCTTGGAGTATAGCTGGTGCAGCGGTTGCTACCAGCTATCTCTTCTGATCTGTCTCACTTGGATCGCACTAGCATCTTGCGCTAGCGCTGTGGATCCTTCTGTTCTGTCTCCTTGGATCACGCTAGCCACTTTCTGCTAGTGCTGTGGATCCTTCTGTTCTGCCTTCCTGGATCGCACTAGCATCCTGCGCTAGTGCTGTGGATCCTTCTGTTCTGCTACTCTGTACCTGGATCGCACTAGCATCCTGCGCTAGTGCTGTGGATCCTTATGTTCTGTCTTCCTGGATCGCGCTAGCCAATTTCGCTAGTGCTGTGGATCCTATCTCTCGCTTGTCCCTGTTTTCGTGTGTCTGTCTTGTCTGCTACGAACGCTTGCAGGAGGCTCGGTGAGGTAACCGTTAAGCAAGCGCTCACGTCCTCTGTTACATGTTTGTCTGTCGATGGTTAGTTAGGCATGCTTGTCACTATTGTGCTTATCACGTGGAGACCGCGCATGAACGCGTGCACTGTTGCGAATGAGTGCGGTGTTCGCGTTCAGTTAGTGTTTGTTATTTTCCGTATCTCCTCATTGTATGATTTGCTGTGCCTTTGCTATCCTCGTATTCTGTTCTGATCTGCCTTGTGTCATTTTTGGCAATCGCACACACATACAACCTGTCCCTTTGCTCGTTCTCATTCGCAATCGCTTCTCTTGCGATTGCGTTCTGCGCTTCGTACAATTCCTGTCTGGCATTTGTGGAGGTACAGAGGATTGGTTCCTCTGCACTCCTCAGCGCCATCTGCCGACAGGAATTTCCCTCTACGGGTGCGTAGCACCTTTTGCTGGGTTCCTGCAATTATACGCTTGTGGAGGATTTCCGCCGTATCAGCGCACGCGTTGTGCGCCGATCACAGAGAAAGTTCCACAATCGTTACAAAGCCTTGCTGAGAATACCCCATGAGGAGATGGGCTAGTCCAAAACCTGTCACTTCTGTCAGATTTCTACTACCTTCTGTAAGTGACAGAAACATAGGAGAAAAGTAATTCATGGCTCATTTTACTCTGGAAAAAACGTACTTCTTATTTGTCTATGTTTGCATATATTTTAAATTTTACAATTTTTTCGCCTTTAACATAAGGAGGATTCCATGTGAAAATCTGTCCACTTGTTGCAAGTGGGAGTACCCACATCTTTAATCCGTGTTTGTCTTCTTTTTTAGGAAGAGTCCTGATAATTGTATATGTAATATTTTAACCATCCTACATACAGACTGGTAAAGATCTCTACTCCTCCATCCTAGTCACATTTTTACATTCCTGCTCCTTGCCTCCTCTGTAACCCCTTTTCAGGGCTCTGTTGTTCCTATCTCTGGTAACAGGTGTCCACCATCAGGTCTCTGGTGCTTGGGATGCAGCCACTAGGTTCTCTGCTTCGGGTCTCTACGTCTCGGTCTTCAGCAAGTTGTATGACTACCAGCGACATGAAGAGAGACTGAGACCAAGAGAAGAGAAGAGTTCAAAGAACACTTAAAGGTTGCAGTGGGATCATAAGAGAGACCCTAAAGTGGAAGAGGTAGGCCCCCGTCACTGCCGCTGTACTGATCTGTTGGTTTGAGTGGACACTGTCAGGGAAGCACGGGAAGGGGGCCCTGGTGAAGAAGAAGAAATAAGTCTGGGCCCCTCCTCCTCGCTGGGCTCAGCAGGTGGGGTAATGTTCTGGATGTAGGAAGGGAGACCCTCTCAAAAGCTTTGCTTGGGGGCTCCTTGAGATGTAGTTACGCCCCTGGAGACAATCGCAGTACCGCACATGGTAATCGATGTATGGTAAATTCTATGGTAAAAATATACCAAACAGGAAAAATGCGCAGAAGAAGAAAAGTTTCTAATAATAATAATAATAATAATAGTAATAAATAATAATAATTTCTAAAATTGACAGAAATATTTCAACGTGACTGATCAAGGTTCTCTGTAGTCTATACTAGATTTTAATTGCTTGAATCCAGAAGTTTAGAATTAATTCAGCAACAGTTTAATGAAATGACTGAATAGGCTGTTTTAAAATGTGACCTTTGTATAACAAGCTAAAGTGTCCTCCTTAGAAAAAAACAAGGCTCTGCTCTGATCAGTAGTGGAATATGCTTGCTTCAATTATTTTACCTATTATTATTTTATCAGCGCTGCGTAATATGTTGGCGCTTTATAAATTCAATAAATAATAAAATAATAATAATCATTTTACCTCAAATAGTCCAATATATAGTAAATGTGTGAAATCTGCATCGCTCACAAAGGCGTACACGAAGGTTAAAAGCTCAGGAATCCCCATTATCAACCAGCCTTGATGCTAATAATTCCAAGTCGATTAAGGTTTAAGCAAATTGTTAATGCAAATTTATGCAGCTTGTAAATGGACCAATCCTATCTTGCCAAGGTAGAATACGATTGGTCTATTTTTAAGATGCATTAATTTGCATGCAACATTTGCTTAATCCTGCATCAACTCTGAATTATTTGCAACTCACTGAAATCTTTACTTGTGGATCAGTATTTTCCACACAGTATTCTCCTCAACATGTGTGCAGTCATAACAGTTCAGTTATATATTTCAGTCAGTTGGTGAGGTAATCCTGTTGTACCTTGCAGACTCGCCATCTTTTTACCAATGGAAAAGCTCTAAAAACATCCTTCTGTGCTTTATATGCAAATAAAGATACTTTGTATCCTACTTGGAGTCTTCTTTCATCGGTTAAAACTACCTGTGGAGATTTCTGAATCAGTGTGTAGACATACCGGTAGTTATTTCTTAGGCACACTTCTGGAGTGTGCCTCACACATAAAGCAGGAATCGAGACAGAACATGTTTGTTTGGAATATGAAAAAAAGCATTTAAAATGCGTTGTTTGTAACCTTAATTTTATTCAGAACATCCTTTCCTGAGTTAGGCCTAGTGCACACCGGAGCGTTTCCGCTGCGGTTTGCGATCTGCTTGCGGGTGCGGATCCGCTAGGGTAATGTATTTCAATGGGCTGGTGCACACCAGAGCGGGAGGCGTTTTGCAGAAACGCATACTCCCGGGCTGCTGCAGATTTTGGATTGCGGATGCGTTTCTGCCTCAATGTTAAGTATAGGAAAACCGCAAACCGCTCTGAAAAACGGCACTTCAGAGCGGTTTGCCAGGCGTTTTTTGTTACAGTAGCTGTTCAGTAACAGCTTTACTGTAACAATACATGAAATCTACTATACCAAAACCGCTACACAAAACCGCAAAACGCTAGCTGAAACGCTACAGAAAAATAAGAAAAAGCGTTTCAAAATCTGCTAGCATTTTGCGGATCTGCTAGCGGTTTTTGGTGTGCACCAGGCCTTAGAAGACATTTCATCATTCCTACAGAGTGACTTCTTTAGTTCTAATGAGTGATTTAAAGTCTTCTGGACAAAAAAAAGGTGCCCAGCTGAAGCTATGTTATTTTTCTTTGGATATGCCATGACCTGCATCACTGACAATCTTCACAAAATACATTATTTATTCTTCCATTTTTCATTAAACTTGGCAAACACACCTAAGCTTGAAGTCTCACTTTTTTGTAGGCGGTATTCCATATCAGAATTTATCAAGAAAGATGTAAAAACTGATATGATTTTTGATTATTTTTTTCAATCCAATTTCATCCTTAAATCAGATAGATGCACGAATCAGCCATTGTAGTGAATAATATCATCCATTGAAAAAGCTCACATACAGTATGCCAGTTTAGTCTACTCTTTTGCAAATGTGCTAAAATATACAGAGCTGAATGAAAATGTATTTTAAGATATTTGCTGAATCCAATTTCAGAGACAATTTGCTGCTCTATAGAAAAATCAGACAAGGTATTGATAAACAGTTTCTGAAGTCAGCAGTTACACTTTCATTCAGACGGCTGTAGAGAAGTTGTAAAAGTTTTACTGTAATATTCAATGGCCTTTTCCCATGTAAATAAAGGATATTGGTAAAAGTATTCTGATCATTTTGGCAGCACAGGATAGCATGGAGCTTTATTTTAATGAGTGGGCTAACTGGTAAATATTTCTGGACACCAAGGAGTATAAAGATGTGATGTGATGGGTGAGGGAGGGGTGGAGAGAGCATATACCTATTTCATCTTTTTGCAATCACTTTCCTGTCCTTATGTTTGACTGTCTTCTACTTTCTTCACAGCAAGCAATTTTGATAGTGGAGCTTACTAATCAGATAGGTAGAACATTTTTAAGCAACTCAACTTGGCGCGCGCTGTGCGTCACATAGCGCCTATTACTGGTAATTCTATAGTCCCCATACTGACTATAGTCCCCATACTGGTAATTCTGGTAATGGCAATAGCTGGACCCCAAATTATGTGTCCACACTGAATTGCTACAACTCAGAGGGGGAATAATATTAAACACCACCGAGAATTTTAGTGACAGCAGGGTGGGCCATCATTCATAACGTGTACTGGTAAATTTTGCCTTTTTTTGCAATCTGTGAATAAAGCTAGGTAACTTTTTAAACTACCTAGAATTGGGGAATGTTGGTTTAACCACTTGCCGACCGCACGCTTATACCGTGCGTCGGCAAAGTGGCAGCTGCAGGACCAGCGACGCAGTACTGCGTCGCCAGCTGCAGGCTGATCAATCAGGAAGCAGCCGCTCGCGCGAGCGGCTGCTTCCTGTCAATTCACGGCGGGGGGCTCCGTGAATAGCCTGCGGGCCGCCGATGGCGGCTCGCAGGCTAAATGTAAACACAAGCGGAAATAATCCGCTTTGTTTACATTGTACGGCGCTACTGCAGATCGGCGATCCCCGGCCAATCAGCGGCCGGGGATCGCCGCCATGTGACAGAGGACGTCCTGTCACTGGCTGCACAGGACGGATAGCGTCCTGTGCAGCCCGGATCACTGGGGGGACAGGTAGGAGAGGGAGGGGGAGGGAATGTCGCCGCGGAGGGGGGCTTTGAGGTGCCCCCCCCACAACATGCCACCAGCAGGAGTGATCAGACCCCCCCTGCACATCATCCCCATAGGGGGGAAAAAAGGGGGGGCGATCTGATCGCTCTGCGTGCCCGCTGATCTGTGCTGGGGGCTGCAGAGCCCACCCAGCACAGATCCAATCAAACAGCGCTGGTCCTTAAGGGGGGGGGGTAAAGGGTGGGTCCTCAAGTGGTTAAAGACCAATTTCAATTATTTTATAATGCCTAATCTGATTTCCAATCATTTTTCTTATTTTGTACAGAAGTGATTGGAAAATCGATCAGAAAACGATTGGGAATCAGACCAGATTTTCCTGTTAGAAATTATTGATTTGACCCGAAATCTGATGGGAAATCTCATGGTGTATACTAGTTATAACCCATGTAAGGATATTATATAATGTATCTATGTGGCATTCAGATTGTGTTCTTTTTTTATGCTGCTCACGCTTTATATTTGTCCTTTGGATACTTTTTGCATATTTCAATGATGGATACGTGCATTGTTGTTTATTTCTTGACATAAATAAAGCTTAAATGTAAAAAAAAAAAAAAAAAAAAAAAAAAAAAGAAAGTTATGCTTAGTTGTAAGATGGAAGAGAATTCCCTAAGCTAAGCGGGGAAAAAATGATGCCTTTAATAATTCATCCACACAGACAGTTCTATCCCAAATTGTTTTGGGAAGGACTCTCTCCTTCAGGAATAAAGACATCAAAGTACATGGCCAGTACCTGAAATATCATGCAGATTTCATTGTGCATGGCAGACTTCATTAAGCACTTTCACATCTAGAAAAAAACTGAGCTGTGGTAATTCATTCTAATGTGAAGACCCATAACCTTTCTCATCCTACTCAGCAATGACTTTATTGTAAATTGACACAGTTTTGTACAAGAGAATCACAGAAAGAATCAAGTATTCAGAAATCTTTTTTTTTCTCTTCTGGGAAAAATGTAGATTGTGGGATATACGGCAAATACAGTACAGTTTCTCAACCGCATGCTTAAAAAGACCCTTTGAGCTATTTTTATCCTTATCTTGTAATCTTATATAAAGCCCTGCATTTCTATTATTTTCCCAGAACAAAGAAATCAATATAGTACCTTTGAATCAAATTCCCTCAAGAAAGAGCCAGAATCTCTTCCCCAGAAACACAGAGTATTGGTGTGAATATGCTGTCAGCAATTTCACTTCTTGAACTTTTGCAATGCAAAAAAAATGAAGTTTGCCTGTTCTGACATAGAAGCAACTAACTGCATTCTTTAAAGTTTCAGATGAGGCAATTTACGAGCAAATGAAACATTTTTTTTTCTCATAATATGCAGAAGAATAGAGGTATTACACCAAAGATCAGGGTTATCATAGCAAGTAGTGTACCGCCCTTTCCTCTACTTCCTAACGCACGGTTACATGTGTTGCTACGGTAATGCTTGTTGTGGTATTGGCACAATCACCATTGCTGTTTTATTTACAGGCCAGGGACCTTGCCGCACAGAGGGCAGTGTTCCTGGTCTTTTGTGAATCAACCCACTAGTATCTTATCTCTATTACCGCCCGAGGGGGGAAAGCTGTGACACCATCTCATGTGCAGACAGCCGCAGCAATACAGAGAAGAGACTAATGGAGGCACACAGTGGATAGGGGAGCAGCCCTGGGAGGGGGGCACATTACATGGGGGGTGGCAAGCGGAGTTGGCAGTGCTAGGTAGACTTTCAGTGTGGAGTGTGTGGACACGTAATAGATCCCTCTCTGATCAGATTTGATCAGAGAGGGATCTATGCAGATGGTCATTGAGTAATATATGACCACCTTTTATAGGACTACCTGTGAGTGATATATATAGTGTTAAAGCTTCGGAGGGCAATCCCTAAGCCCAAACTATGCATGAAGACTTGCTGTGGACTTGTATTTTCCCCTTGTCATCCAGCTGCCAAAAAGGGCGTGTTTTCTATTGGTTTTCTATATTTCATTTTCAAAAGTAAAAGCACTGTGTGCTGTTGAAAGCTGTGGTTCTTTTCAAAGCTGGGGCAAGTTCCTCCGGCACCCAAGGCTGAGACACCAAACTGCGTCCCTCCATCCCTCCCATCCCAGCCGTCACACACTGATTGCTATCAGACTAAGAGGTGCCCCAGGGCCCCCAACCCCCCAACACCTTAATTTCTAGTTATCTGGCTTGCAGTCACCACCATGTATCCCCTTTTTTTTTATTTCTCTCTGCTTCAAACACAATAGAGGAATGATAGCTGAGTGAGGTGTGTGCCCTAAGGCTGGAGCCTCTCTCACCTCTGCCTCAGTCCAGCCCCGGTTCTTTTGTTTCACTATTTAAACAACTGCCATTCTTGCTCTTACTTTGACTGGCGAACCATGGAAAATCCTGAAAATGTAAGAAATCCAGCAAACCTGTATAGGATTTCATTTCAAATTCTATTCTCTTACATAGCAGAAGTTTTCAACTCTTTCCTGGATCCATAGTAAATCAACAGCTGTGTCAATGCAGTTATGTTCCCACAATGAGAAAATTATTTTAACCACTTTACCCCAAGGGGTTTTTACCCTAACAGACAGGAGCAATTTGCACCTGTGAGCGCTCCTCCCTTTTATTTGCCAATAACTTTGTTATTTCTTATCACAACAAAATAATCTATACCTTGTTTTTTTTGCCACCAATTAGGCTTTCTTTGGGCACTATATTTTGCTAAGAATTATTTTTATTATAAATGCATTTTAACAAGAATAATACAAAAAAAGGAACAAAAAAAATCATTAGTTCTCAGTTTTCAGCCATTATAATTTTAAAATAAAACATGCTACCATAATTAAAACCCACCTATTTTATTTGCCCATTTGTCCTGGTTATTACACCATTTAAATTATGCTATCACAATGTATGGTGACAATATATTAATTAGAAATATGGGTGTAATTTTTCTGGGGTTTTTTGTGTTCGGTCCATAATAACAGGCCCTTATGTAGTAAAAATAACAGTAATATGCCATCATAAAATACGCAAGCTAAGACCCTAAGGCAACTATCTATATATTTTTTAAAACTGTTTCCTTCTTTTTTTCACACGGTTTTTTTTTTTTTTTGGGGGGGGGGGGGGGCCTTGGAAGTAGGAGGGATTAACTTTATTAATTTTTAATTGTAAATGTCAGGTGTGTGTGTGTGTGTGTGTAATTTTACATTGTCGCCACTAGATGGTGCTGCACACTATCATGCCCTTACTACTTCCTGTGTTATAAATGGACATGGCCCCTAATCGTGGTCCTATCCATTAATTCCAGGCATTGCGACTGGGTAGGGGAGGGGAATGGGGAATGCTTGATCCCCTAAGTTTGGGCAACCTTGTTAATCGTCATGATTTTCCTGTATAAATCGTTGGTTGCTAGAATGAAAAATGTCAGTTAAATATATCATATAGGAGACACACGCAGTGATATTTGAGAAGTGAAATTAAGTTTATTGGATTTACAATTTGGGCACTGTTTTCATTTTATTGATTCCAAAACCTTTACAACTAATTATTGGAACTCAAATTGACTTGGTAAGCTCAGTGACCCATGATCTACATACACAGGCGAATCCCATTATGAGAAAGAGTATTTAAGGGAGTCAATTTTACGTTTCCTTCCTCTTTTAATTTTCTCTGAAGAGTAGCAACATAAGTATATGTTTCAGCCATCACATTTTATTGATCCCTATAAAGCCCTTAACAACCAAAATGTTGACCACACTCATAGTGAATTTTCTGCCTTTGCTGATAAATTAGATTGAAAACAAGTTGAGACATTAACCACTCTTCTCCAAATTTTTGTTGAGGAAGTTATATGGTTTTGGTCCAAAATTTTGATTGCCTGAAGCTTTAGGCACTGGAAAAGTGTATAGGCAGCCAGTGGCGTACCTAGGGCATTTGGCACCCGGTGCTGGGTATTAAAAGACACCCCCCCCTTAAAAAATTGGGCGTGGCCACAACCGGCAAAAAATTGGGCGTGTTCATGACCGGATGAGGGTCGGAGCTAACTGTAATTTAAAGTATTAGCTAGTATAGTTGCCCCCAGTATAGCTAGTACAGTTGCCCCCAGTATAGCTGCCCCAGTGAAGCTAGTATAGTTGCCCCCAGTATAGCTAGTATAGTTGCCCCCAGTATAGATAGTATAGTTGCCCCCAGAGCTGCCCCAGTATAGATAGTTTAGTTGCCCCCAGTATGGCTAGTATAGTTGCCCCCAGTATAGCTAGTATAGTTGTCCCCAGTATAGCTAGTATAGTTGCCCCCAGTATAGATAGTATAGTTGCCCCCAGAGCTGCCCCAGTATAGTTGCCCCCAGTATAGCTAGTATAGTTTCCCCCAGTATAGCTGCCCCCAGTATAGCTAGTATAGATGCCCCCAGTATAGCTAGTTTAGTTGCCCTCAGTATATCTAGTTTAGTTGCCCCCAGTATAGCTAGTTTAGTTGCCCCCAGTATAGCTAGTTTAGTTGCCCCCAGTATAGCTAGTATAGTTGCCCCCAGTATAGCTAGTATAGTTGCCCCCAGAGCTGCCCCAGTATAGTTGCCCCCAGTATAGCTAGTATAGTTTCCCCCAGTATAGCTAGTGTAGTTGCCCCAGTATAGTTTCCCCCAGTATAGCTAGTATAGATGCCCCCAGTATAGTTGCCCCCACTATAGCTAGTATAGTTGCCCCCAGTATAGCTAGTATAGTTGCCCCCAGTATAGCTAGTTTAGTTGCCCCCAGTATAGCTAGTTTAGTTGCCCCCAGTATAGCTAGTTTAGTTGCCCCCAGTATAGCTGCTCCAGGAGGGGGGAAGCAGCGCTAGAAGGAGGGTGTCATGATCGCTGCTGCAGCAGGTTTTGCTGGAAGTAGTAGTGCTGCAGCTCAGGCAGTTCTGATCTCTTTCCATGCAAGCTGCATAGCTTTGTCTGCCTTTCCCTGCTGTCAGCTTGTGACTGATTATCATTCACCTGTGTGGGAGTCTGCTCCCATTGGATGACCTCAGTATAAAGATCTGCTTCCTGCAGGACTCATCGGGTTATCATAGCTTCAGTTTAAGCCTGTCTTGCTGTTGCTTCAGCCCCCGATCGTGTTTCTTGTTCTAAAGATACTTTGCTGGTCTTTGCATCATATATTGGTTCATTGCCAATATATATGCATACCAGCACGTTTATTATTTTCCTTGTATTCGTGTTACGTTGATACATCAGTGTCGCTGATGTATACGTACACGAACTGTTTATATCCTGTGTGCAGTTAGTCAGCTTTCCAGCACGTTTTGGTAGGTTGCGCGTATCGTGATCACCCATGCTGAGTTAGTTACCCTGCTCCTGGTTCTGTTTGTGGATTGCGTTCATCTCTGTGAAGAGATAACGAATCCTTCTGAATCCTGTTCTGTTACCGTTTGTGGATTGCGTTCATCTCTGCAAAGAGATAACGAATCCTTCTGAATCCTGTTCTGTTACTGTTTGTGGATTGCGTTCATCTCTGCGAAGAGATAACGAATCCTTCTGAATCCTGTTCTGTTACCGTTTGTGGATTGCGTTCATCTCTGCGAAGAGATAGCGAATCCTTCTGAGTCCTGTTCGCTGTATTACTCCAGTCCTAGTCAGTGTTCCTGCTTATTCTCATATATTGGTTCATTGCCGATATATACATATGTTAGTCAGACGTTACAAATAGTTTCATTGATAGCTGTAATTGTAATACGCTAGGAAAACATACTTGTTGTATTTTTGTCTGTGTTACGTTCATCTATCTTGATCCTGCTATTTCCTGACTATCCTGTCCTGTCTTTGTGAGGCACGCCATCGCTGCTACGCATTGCTGCCTCATTCCAGTCTGTCTTGTTGTGGACGCTTGCTGCCACTAAGTAGCGGCTAGCTAGCAAGCGTTCATTCTGTCTACCTGTCCTGATCTCCTCAGTTCTGGTTTATGCGCTCAGCGCTACCTTGCACTGAGACGTTATCGCGAAAGTATTGTTTGTGGCTGTCGGATCTGCACCGGCTCTGTGTGCCACAATCTCCTTTTGGAGTCAGTCCTCCCCTCCATTATACTAGGGATAGCCTGTTTCCTTGTGCTAGTGTGTGTACCTCCTCCACGTCAGCTCATGCGTTGCATGCTGACTGTGGAGAATACACCACCAAGCCTTACATTATGAAAACCTCATTACCAATCCCCATTGTGGGGGGGATTCCCAGAAAGTATGACACTGTTAATTATGGTTTCTGTTCCTTTAAGAAATTTGAAGAACTTAGCTCTGAAACAGAAAATGAGTTTTTCTCTGAATGTGCCAGGTTCCTGGCCAATCCCGATCTCCAAGCGACTCCTGTTTTAACCTTGGCACTCCAGCTGGTTTATATTTTGTTTAAAGGGGAATTGTTCCAGTGGGCTTACGATGTTCTCAATCATTCTGATTTGAAAGAGAGACCGCTGGAATTTCTAGCGTTTGTGATCCATAACTGGTTGCGCATAGATCCATTGTCTTTTCCTCTAAATGAACTCCTGGCAGCAGGCCAATCAGCTGCCCCTTCAATTGTTTGCAAAAATGATCAGCAAGCAGAGAGTGTTCCTGATAATTTTCCTGCAGCTTTGAATAAATTACCAAAGGCAGCAGGGTCTAAGGCCAAACGCAAACGTTCTAAGAAACGTGTCCGATCTGCAGAGTCGTTATCCTTAAGCAGCGTACACACGCCGGACTTTAGGCAACGACGGGTCCGTCGTTGCCTCCCGCTGGGTGGGCGTGCCAGCGACAGTCCGGCGTGTGTACGCTCTGTCGTCAGACTGATACGGCTGTTTCTGAGCGATCCGCCCGGCGGATCGCTCAGAAACAGCCGTATCAGTCTGACGACAGAGCGTACACACGCCGGACTGTCGCTGGCACGCCCACCCAGCGGGAGGCAACGACGGACCCGTCGTTGCCTAAAGTCCGGCGTGTGTACGGACCTTTAGCGACTGAGACCTATAATGAGATTCTGCCATTAACAGATAATGAAATGCAATTGTCTTTCAGGGGAGTTAAATGGACTTATGAAACTACTAATGAACTTTCCTCCCTGGCTAGGGAAAATAAAGATTTTTGTTTAAAAGAATTATCTGAGTATGATTATGAGGAGCTATTACAGAGTATTGAACAAATCAACTTATTTGTGAACCAAGGGAAGTTTGCATACACTACAGTTCAACACTTGCTACAGGTATTGGAGATTCTTAAGAATAAGGAATCTGCCAATCACCTGCTAATTAACCCAATACATGTCCCTGCCACAATCATATCTGCAAACTGTGATCAGCCTGAATGTTCAGCTAAGTATGCATGGGATCCCCCATTCGAGAAGGGAGAGATGGAAGCCCTGGTCTGTGAATGGAAGAATGATTCAAGTTCATTTTGTCAATTTTACAGTGCAAAAAGTGAATTCGTATTGAATGCATGCATTAAGTCGGCCTATAACCTAATAGAGATTGGTGTGTGTAGGTATGACTTTGTGGCTCCATTGATTGATGTGTGGGAACTGATTTTGGATGATTTTTATGTGACTCCGAATTCGCAAATTTGGCGTTCTGACCTGCCTGCTTCAGCACCTTTGGCTGATTCAGCAGGTGATTCGGAGCTCTTTTTGTGTGAAATTGAAGTTCCTGCAATTCCACCCTGTACCATGGATAACTCAGTGTTACTTACCAGTAAAACAGAAGCCACTGATACATTCTTAACCTTGCCCTGCGCAAATTTCTCAGCAGAGAATCCAGAGGTCCTGCTGACTTCCGAGTCCAGCCTAGCCAGTACTCATGACTCTTTGTTCAGTGAAACAGACATCAGAAAAATCTTGCCTGCCTCTGCAAACACTTCTGCAGAAATTACCTGTGTTAATAAAGTTCAACTCCTGTCTGATCCAGCAGATGTCAATAGATGCATTACATTATCTTCTGAGTCCCAGCAATCCTGCCTAGAAACCTCAGAACCCCAGCATCTGAATTTCCCAATTTTACAAATTAATGGTGATTCAGATGCGCAAACATTGTGTCTTGATCTTCCTGTTTCTACACCTCGCTCTAGTTTCGTGAATAGCTCAGAGCATCTGCTATGTGAACCTGAAATCATAGAATTATTACCTTGTTCAGAAAATGTTCCAGTAAATTTGCCCTGTACCATGAATTGTGCAGTAGATCTCTCCTATGAAGCTCAGGTCACAGAATCCTTATGCTGTCCAGCAGGTGCTTCCATGATTTTGCCCTGCAATATGGACTGTTCAGTGATCCTGTCCAGTGAAGCTGGGGCCGCAGAGTCCTATGCTTCACCCAGTACTTTGGATACTTCAAACCCTCTAGCAGAAGACTCTGAGGCACTGCTTACCTCAGTGGGTGTTGCAGCAATATTCACTTGTTTAGCAGCTGTCTTAGAATTCAAGTCCACTCTAAATAAACTTGATGAATCTTTGTCTAATGAAGCAGAAGTCATTGAAATATTGTCCTCGTCAGCAAGTGTTTTAGATACCTTGCCCTGTACACAGTCTGATTTAACCAATGTTGTTGAGTCCCTCTCCAGTGTTGTAACAGCCGAGGAACTCCAGCCCTGTCCTCTGAATGTTTCAGAAGTCTTGCCCTGTAACATGGATAATTCTGATTCTCTGGTCAAAATAACAGAAGTCTCAGAATTTCAGTCTGATTTAGTAAGTGTTCCTGAAAACTTGCCTGGTATCTTGGAAAATTCTGATTCTCTGGCCGGTGTGGCAGAGATTCCGGAGTTCCCTTCCTGTCCAGGGAATTCCTCAGATTTGCCCAGTTCAGTGGGGGATGCTGTAATATTGACTTGTTTTGCAGCTACTTTGGAGCCCCAATCCCAGGTACTATATGAGTCTCTGTCCAGTCCAGAGGAAGTTGTGGAGTCCCTATCTAGCTCAGTTCATACATCAGAAGACTTGTCCTGTCTTGTTTATGCCCCTGAACCTGATTTGTTAATAACCTTGCTAGAATCAGCGACATCCAAGTCTGTTCCTGCATTCTTTAGTGAGAGTCCAGTGCTTGTGAAGTCTAGTCATGATGAATTTTTGTCCAGTCCTGGTTTCGGTCCTATCTTGGCTGACCCTGAGGTTCACAGTTCCTTGACATGCCCAGAGGTTTCTCTTGTGCCATTGTGCCCAGATGTGCTTTGTGTGCCAGAATGCCCAAGTGTGTCTAAGGTGTTAGCGTACTCAGATGCTTCCTTAGGGGAGACATGTTCTGATGTTGCCAGTCTGCCTGCATGCCCAGAGATGGTTCTGGTCCCTGAAAGCCCTGATCTTGATGTTTGTCCTTGTAACCCTGACTCGGGAATTGCCATAGGTTCCATGGGGATTCTTGATAGTTCTCCATGTGAGCCTAAAGGGCGTTCTGACCTTTTGGGATCTCTTTGGAGCTTTAAAGTGTTCTGGGAGATCTCTGAGGAAGCTTGTCCTGGTACCTTGGACTGGTTCAACAGTGGGTTTTGTGTTGGTAAAGACAGTTCCGGTGGGCATTGCAAAGGCTTTGGCATTTTTGGACGGTCCCTGGAAGGCAGTGGGTATCGCTCAGAGAGCTTCGGGGGGCTTTCTTCTGGAAATCATGGTTCTGATGGGTGTCACACTGAGACTTGTAGTACTGATGGGCATGGTTCTGTAGGTTCTGGTTCTGATGGGTCCAGTCTTGTGATGACTGATTCTGGAATTTGGTCTTGCCGGGCTGTCCCGGTCATCATGAATTATCAGTTAGGTTGTCTCCTTGGGAATGTCAGTTTTGAGAGGCGTCTGGTATCCGCCTTTAAAGGGGGAGGTACTGTCATGATCGCTGCTGCAGCAGGCTTTGCTGGAAGTAGTAGTGCTGCAGCTCAGGCAGTTCTGATCTCTTTCCATGCAAGCTGCATAGCTTTGTCTGCCTTTCCCTGCTGTCAGCTTGTGACTGATTATCATTCACCTGTGTGGGAATCTGCATGTCTGCTCCCATTGGATGACCTCAGTATAAAGATCTGCTTCCTGCAGGACTCATCGGGTTATCATAGCATCAGTTTAAGCCTGTCTTGCTGTTGCTTCAGCCCCCGATCGTGTTTCTTGTTCTAAAGATACTTTGCTGGTCTTTGCATCATATATTGGTTCATTGCCAATATATATGCATACCAGCACGTTTATTATTTTCCTTGTATTCGTGTTACGTTGATACATCAGTGTCGCTGATGTATACGTACACGAACTGTTTATATCCTGTGTGCAGTTAGTCAGCTTTCCAGCACGTTTTGGAAGGTTGCGCGTATCGTGATCACCCATGCTGAGTTAGTTACCCTGCTCCTGGTTCTGTTTGTGGATTGCGTTCATCTCTGCGAAGAGATAACGAATCCTTCTGAATCCTGTTCTGTTACCGTTTGTGGATTGCGTTCATCTCTGCAAAGAGATAACGAATCCTTCTGAATCCTGTTCTGTTACTGTTTGTGGATTGCGTTCATCTCTGCGAAGAGATAACGAATCCTTCTGAATCCTGTTCTGTTACCGTTTGTGGATTGCGTTCATCTCTGCGAAGAGATAGCGAATCCTTCTGAGTCCTGTTCCCTGTATTACTCCAGTCCTAGTCAGTGTTCCTGCTTATGTCATATATCAGTTCATTGCCGATATATACATATGTTAGTCAGACGTTACAAATAGTTTCATTGATAGCTGTAATTGTAATACGCTAGGAAAACATACTTATTGTATTTTTGTCTGTGTTACGTTCATCTATCTTGATCCTGCTATTTCCTGACTATCCTGTCCTGTCTTTGTGAGGCACGCCATCGCTGCTACGCATTGCTGCCTCATTCCAGTCTGTCTTGTTGTGGACGCTTGCTGCCACTAAGTAGCGGCTAGCTAGCAAGCGTTCATTCTGTCTACCTGTCCTGATCTCCTCAGTTCTGGTTTATGCGCTCAGCGCTACCTTGCGCTGAGACGTTATCGCGAAAGTATTGTTTGTGGCTGTCGGATCTGCACCGGCTCTGTGCGCCGCAATCTCCTTTTGGAGTCAGTCCTCTCCTCCACTATACTAGGGATAGCCTGTTTACTTGTGCTAGTGTGTGTACCTCCTCCACGTCAGCTCATGCGTTGCATGCTGACTGTGGAGAATACACCACCAAGCCTTACAGAGGGGCAGTGGGGGCAGCGGCGGGGAGGGGGAAAGATCCCTCCCTCACCTGGGTCCCCTCCTTCTGCCTCTCTCCCTCTCCAAATGACAGCGGGCAACTTACAGGCAGGGCGGGCGGCCAGAGACTACTTACTTTACTTCTGCGTTCCAGCAGCTGGAGCGCTCCGTCGCCGTCACGTGCCTCTTCTCCGCCTCCAATGCTGTGACACGCATTGGAGGCGGAGAAGAGGCACGTGACGGCGACCCAGCGTTCCAGCTGCTGGAACGCAGAAGTAAAGTAAGTAGTCTCTGCCCGCCCGCCCTGCCTGTAAGTTGCCCGCTGCCCCCGCTGTCATTTGGAGGGGGAGAGAGGCAGAAGGAGGGGACCCAGGTGAGGGAGGGGGGGGATCTTTCCCCCCTCCCCACCGCTATCACTGTCACCCCTCCTTCTAGCGCTGCTCTTCCCCTCCTGCACTGTCTGCAATGGGGGGTCGTGGCGACACCCCCCTGGCTGGCTGTCACCCGGTGCGCCACGCCCCCCTGCGCCCTATTGTAGGAACGCTACTGTAGGCAGCACACAACAGTACAGTTCACAAGGAGTGAAAATTAAAAATTTAGAAAATTTAGTTTCATGCTAAATTATGTAGTGATACATAAACTGGAGCACACTGAAAAAAAATATGGCCTGGCTGCACATCTATGACCAACTGGATAGGCCAGATAATTATGCCAGAATACTATTCCTGGACTTTAGCTCAGCCTTCAACACCATATGCCCATACATTCTTCAGGAAGATCTTGCTGTGCTTGGGGTCCATTCCACCCTACGCCGATGGATCACAGACTTTCTCGCCAAGAGGACACAAGTTGTCAAACTGGGGGACATGTGCTCCCCTGAAATAGCCACCAACACAGCAGAGGCTCTTCTTCCTCCACCAACTAAGGAAGTTCGGCATGGCCCAGGAGATTATGACTAGTTTCTACTCCACCACCATTGAATCGATTCTCTGCTCTTCCATCTTGGTCTGGTATGCTGGCGCCACCGTTGGTATCAGGCACAGATCAGCGGAGAGGATCATTGGAAGGCCCCTATCCTCACTTGCCCTCCTATACAACACCAGACTGCACTCTAGAGTGCTAAGGATTGCCAGTGACCCCTCTCACCCAGGTCATTGCTTCTTTAGCCCACTCCCATTGGACCGGAGGCTCCAGGCCATTTCCAACAGGACCACTAGACACAGGAACTCTTTTTTTCCCTCGGCTGTCAGCCTCCTGAACTCCCGTAACATACTGCCCCCCAAGCTGCCAACCAGTCAACCTGCCCACTGATTTAACTTTTCTCGCGTCACTTTTGAGAACTGTCCCTCAGGATTTATACCCATCAAACTCCTAGTGTCACTTTGTGAGAACTGTCCTGCATGCCATGCCTGCCATATATTGTTGTCAGAACTACTGAAGCGAGAGGGATATGGAGCTGTCATATTTATTTTCTTTTGAGCAATACCAGTTGCCTGGCTGTTTTGCTGATCCTCTGCTTCTAATGCTTTTATCCCTACCCATTGAACAAGCAAATGCAGATTAGGTGTTTATGACAATGTTGTTAGATCAGACAATATTAGCGGTATGCTTGTTTCTAGTGTTATTGAGACACTGCTGCAACCAAATAGATCAGCAGGGCTGCCAGGCAACTGGTATTGTTTAAAAGAAAAAAATATGGCAGAATCCATATATATATGTCAGTTGTCCTTTAACTTGTAATGGCACCTAGCATGTCAAGTTTATTCAATGCAGCACATAGGCCCATATGTAATTCACTTTCTCCCCTAAATTCTCTCCTGGGTGATATTTCCACACCTTGTCAATATAATGTATTTTAAACCCCTGACAAGCAAGGGAATGGTCAAAATAACTTTGATAGTACTATTTTTACCAACTTTTTGATACTTTTTCAATTGCAGAGTTCTAAAAAGGTATTTTAAATAGAAGGTGAAAAATGATTTCCAAGAAGAAAACTCAGGAGGAAAACTTAATTGCATAAAGAGATATGAAGTGATCTGGCCAAGTTTTTTTTTTCTTTTAGTTTAGTGTGTACTTTCCATCTATTATAATGCTCCTGGCCAACAGGTCCCCCAGCACCCCAGGGGTCAATCAGCAAGAAGTCCACAATGGGGTCAGCACCATTGAAATTTGAAAGCTCTTTTATTTCAAAATGTTAAAACAATGAAGTAAAAATAAACTTATGGTAAAATGATTTGTATGTGTAGCACTGATAAGAAATAGAACATTCTGAAATGTAATTAGCTTAATAGCTTAAAAGATCCGCTGTTAACCGAGAAGGATTTGCAACTGTTACCCCACGTTTCCTGGACAGTTCTGTATGTTTTTCTGTTGTGTATTTCTTTAATACCTATGTCCCCTTGGAATATTGTTGGAATATTTATGCTACCAAATCCTGTTATATGGCATTGTTAGTTGTATACTGTTCATTCTATTCTGTCTTATTTTTATATTTCAATAAAGCTTAAAATTGTGAAAAAAGAAATAGAACATTAGTAGCACAGATATGAGTATCATATTGTTTCCAGTACAGGGAGAGTTAAGAAACTTCACTTGTTATCTATGCAAAAGAGCTTCTCCGAGCTCCCTGACTAATTTAGTCAGAGAGCAATGCTATTTTCTGAAGCACTTATACATCAAAGAAACAATGACAGACAACTTCAGATAAGATTTTACTGCAGATTAGTTCATTAGCTCTGCTCTGTTTCATAGTATAGTAGTGTGTAAACTGCAAATATTAGAGAATTATGCAATGTTATAAAAAAAGTTATATAACTGAAAATAACAAAATGAGACTCTTTTCTTTGCTACTAATGTTCTATTAATTATCCGTACTACATATGCAATTTATTATATCATAAGGTTATATCATAAGGGTTTACAGCATATATTCTGCACCATGTCAGTTGAGATGCGTCACAGAGATGCTCACTACTATGTTCAGTTCTGACTGTGGCTACAAATATATGGGGAATAAGCCTTTCTTTGTTGCACCTTGTTTGTCTAACATTTACAAATGGAGCCTTGTCACCAGTGATAGCACTAGGAAGAATGTAACATGCCCCCTAACTTTACTGGGAATGAAGAAGGTGTCTCTGTAGGGATCCCTGGGAGGCAGGTTGTTATGCGTTTTATAAGGGAACTGATGGCTGGACTCTAGTCAGATGCTTCTGGTCATGCTGACCATCACTATGGTGCTACGTTGAATGATGTTTTGTATTTATATTTGAATGTACTTGTAAATATCCACTTACACTTTGAGGGACACCTTTTGTCACAACACCCCTGACAAAGCCTGGCGAAAACTGTAGGGCACTTTGAAGGGTGTTGTATTTATAGTTATATATTCAGCGGCTAATCCCTGTACGTATTAGGCCAGACCAGGCTGCCTCCCCAGTCTCTATAATGTAGCATTGGAAATCACAATAGCCTCAAAATTTCAATATTTTTAAGAAAGTCAAATTAAAAGCTAAGTTTTATTTGTTTTGTTCTCCTATAGGGACATTCCTAGACTGGCAATTTACTGTGTGATATTTGAATTCAGAAAGTGTTTTGTAATGAGCCAAGGGATCAATAAAAATGCTTGAAGCCACGAGGACTACTATCTCAATATGCAAATCATCTTCACTTCATTATCATATAGAAAGTATGAAAAGCTCACCTGTTTGGAGAACATGGGCTCCACACTGGTTGTGCTAGGAAAATTACCATCTTATGGCGCTGGTCTTCAAGTTCCAGCCTCAGCTCAATTAAATCTAACACTGTGTGCTTTCATTGTCAGTCCTCATATTCTAAATTGTCTTATACTTACTAACAGGTCTCTAGGTTCTTGCATACAACTGGCTAAAACCTTCCCTATCTATATCCCACTTTGAACAGAGGGTAGGCTTAATTATTTTTATTACTTTAAGTGGACTTGGACGGATGTCTTTTTTCAACCAAACTACCTATGTAACTGTATACATACTGTATCTCCAATTTGGGCTGAATGGTGTAATCATGGTAATTCTTGTATACTATGTGCCTGATAAGTCCTTGTATACAGTACTACGTTATGAACTGTTGTTTGGTGGATTGTTTGGTGAATGTTCCTATGGAACTTTTATGTTAGCCATGGAAATTATAAAAATGAAATTCTCATGCTGCACATTTACTGTATTAGGATAAGATATGACTCTCTCCTTTCTTTTTATATATTGTCATTGTATCTATTTTCTAATTTTAGTTGGTTTTACTAGGCTGTTTTTGTGTGGATTTTATTGCCTTAATTCTGTATGCATCAACAGTTTAATAAACGTCTTGTTAAAAAGAAGATTATTGTTATTGCATTCATTACACAAGCTTTTAAAGGGTATTTTTTCTTTCCCTGTATATTTGCCATAAATTTGTGATTTACCGTTAAGAAACACTTTCCATCTCAATGTGCAGCCAGCTTAAGCTATGCACACTTGCTGGAATGAACTCGGATGAGGCAACCATTAAGGACCACCTCAGGTGAGAACCTAGTGTGTGTTCAGGCTGTTGCCTAAAGATCTGGCATGTGAGATATTTAGCGACATTCCTGACCAAACACAAGCACATTGTTCTCCTACCCACCCCTCACTTACCATGCGATATCTCTCTCGCTCTTTCCAGCTCCACAAAAACACTAGGGTAGCGGCACATCTGTACACCACTTGGCCCCAAACTGTCGTCCAAGGGATTGAGACCTGATCCTGCGGGCAACAGTCCTGACGCTTTAACATTTTCAGTACTTACAGAAAGCTGAAATAGCTCTGCATAAGAATGATAGTCGCTTAATCAGACTAAAAACTATCATATGAGGAGCTCACAAGGCTGGCAAGAGACAAAAATTAAAGATACCTGGGCTCAAAACTTACAGACAGGAAGCGGATAACACAACATCGCAAAATAAATGAAATTGTTGGTGCCACCTATCACATTAGTGTCCAATCTTGGATATGCTGATTGTATGTGTATGATGCAGATGCATTCACCGTTAACGTAGGGACCCCCTAGGAGATTGGCCTGTGCATTGGCAAAGGGGCTTAACCCACATGCCTGCTGGATATGTGGCACCAACAATCTCCTTTAGTTTGGGATGTTAGCCGCTGGCTGTGAGTTTTGAGCACTTCATGAAATCAACTTTTTCTCCTGAGTTTTCTCCTAGGAGATAATTTTTCAACTTCTTTTTAAAATAAACTTTCAGCACATTGCAATGGAAGTAAGTGAAAAAGTACCTTAAAAATAATTTTGAGAATTTTCTTTTTTACCAGTGGTTTTTAAAGCATTTTATTGATAAGGTTTGAAAATATCACCTAGGACAGTGATGGCTAACCTTGGCACTCCAGCTGTGACAAAACTACAAATCCCATCATGCCTCTGCCTCCTCGAGTTATGCTTAGAGCTGTCGGAGTATTGCAATGCCTCATGGGACTTGTAGTTCCACCACAGCTGGAGTGCCAAGGTTAGCCATCACTGACCTAGGAGAACACTTAGGAGAAAAAGTCAATGGCAAATGAGTTATCTCCTAGGAAATACATTTCATCTAATCTTCTCTTTAAATTAAACTTTCAGCAATATACAATTGAAAAGGACCCAAAAGTTGTTGAATAAGTACAGTCACATTTATTTTGAGTATTTACTTTCTTGTGGGTGGCTTGAAAGGCATTTTATTGACAAGGTGTGAAAATATCACCTAGGAGAAAACTCAGTAGAAAACCAGAATTGCATATGGGCCCAGGTTTCTTTACATTTTGAGCTAAAATAGCTCTTCTATGCAGCCATACTGTGCTGAAGAGTCTTGGACAGAAGCTCCCATGTTGTTGCAGGAGTAATAAGTTGCACGGGGCAGAAGTCTGGTTAGTTATTTTTCAGCATCTGCTCTAGACTATGGATTGGCAAAATACTTTCTCATTAGTGTTAATGTGTTCTGTATGCAAAAAAAAGCAAACTAATCAATCTAAAATATTGATTGCTTGTAATTCTTGTAATATATAGCGCCAAACCTAAAGAACAGAGTGCAATTCGCCTTTAAAGTGGACCTGAGTTCTTGTACAAGACAGAAGGAAAACAGAGAGAAATGCACCCTGAATGTATTTAGAGAGTTAGCCTGTCTGATTCCCCCTTATCTGTGACTAATCACCACTGTAATTTGATCTCTCCTAAGTAGGACCGACCACTCTCCCATGGTCGGTCCTGCCTGTGTGCGGTGTTTTTCTGCAATTGGAAGTGGTGATTCCTGGCTTGGTTGTTGCCCAGATGCTGTTCCATGCATTGCCCTATCCACATTGCAGATGGATTTTCCTGGCTTAGTTTTGCTCCAAATGGTTTTCCATCCTATGCTGTGTGTATAGTGCAGATGTACACAATTGTTTGTGAAGGCCTGAAGAAGGGTCTACCCGAAACAAGTCGACGTTGTCGTCTTCTAAAAACAATTGATCTTACTTTTTTTGATATGGCACCTTTTATGGGATGTCGTGTCTTAAAATGATCTTCTTTTGAAGATTTGTGAATCAACTTTTTGCACTTTTTGGATATATTCCAAATTCAAGCTCATCGTTATGAAAAATCTTTTTGGTCTCTTCAAATAATTTATTATGTACTTATCCTTGTATGTGTACTGGCTCTCCTGAGCTGACACAGCTGTATCTCCTCTGCCATGGCAGAGCAGCTAATTTGT
This sequence comes from Hyperolius riggenbachi, assembly GCF_040937935.1. NCBI lineage: Eukaryota > Metazoa > Chordata > Amphibia > Anura > Hyperoliidae > Hyperolius > Hyperolius riggenbachi. The sequence goes on from NC_090646.1 coordinate 553,562,943, forward strand.
AAACATAGGATGTTAACAAAATGTCTGCTTCCATGAAAGCAGGAAGTAGACACACTGCAGATTTACTAAAGGATTTGTATCAGCTGTAACAAAGAAAAGTTTTTCTTTAAAGGTTATTATTCTTATTGATTTATAAAGCGACAACATATTCCGTGGCACTGTAATTATGATGTTGTGTATCTTTTAGAGCAGAAAGGAAGTTCTAAAGTCAGGTGCGCTTTAACATCAGTGTTATATTTCTTCTGCGATGTTAATTCATGAAGTTAATGCATTCAGAAACGGGAAAACCATATTTATGTATCCAGGCAGCGCAATTTACTTAATGTGATACATGACTGAGAAACGTATGGCTGCACTTGTGTAAAGTTATCATGGTGGCACTTGTTATATCGGGGATATATATTAATGGCAGCTCAAAGTTTGCAGTAAAAATCCTGCAGTAAGCAAGGTAATCAGAAGCTGTGACATTTTAATAAATTGATTTAAGCAAGCCGTTTACAGCATCCAAAAGGTAATTTACCAACCAAAAACACTGAAAGTGGTGTTTCCATGGTAACTGCTCAAATGAATGAACAGAACTGGAAACAGTATAACTTAGAGGTTATTACTACAAGAAAACGGTAAGTAACTCATATGGTACAGTTTAATGAGTGTTGCCCTGAGTAGGAGAAACAATTAACTTTTTAGTGAAGGCACCTTATTTACATTATTGCATATACTTACTCTTTATCATTTCCGCACCAAAAATTGCAATAGTGGGTATAATAATAATGCACGCCCGTTAGAATGCCAGGTTTTTGTGATGTAAAAAAATTAGACCAATAAATCATTTAATTATGTTCCCCATCTTCAGGGTTTTGCTGAGGAGGTGGTGGCCGACAGATCTCTGCTGGGGATAGTTACATTACTGGGTGATGTGAAGTGTTGTTTTTGCACAGAATTTTTGTGAACTTTGCCATTGTGCAAGAAATTCAACCTTGGTCTCATCAGTCACATTTTCCCACATGCCTTTTGGTGATTTGACGTCATTTTCCCTAACTTTTGGCAGAATGTTTTTCTTCGTAAAGAAAGGTTTCCATATTACCACCCTACCCTATAGTCCGGATATATAGAGAATAAAGGAGACAGTTTTCACAGGTAGTACACTACCAGTGCTTGCCAGAAATTCCTGCAGCTCCTTTAGGCCCAGTCTACATCTGAGCGTTTTGCCGGCGATATTTGGCAAAACGCTCAAGTGCTAGTGCTTTTTAAAGCGCTAGTGCCATAATACTCTATGTGTCCGTTCTCACTTAGGCGATTTGCGGTAAAAACGCAAAGAAAAAAAATCGACAAACGCAAATTTGTATCCTGCACCATTTTTAGGCAATTTCACGGCGATCGCATTTAGTGCTATGGAAGCACTAATCGCGATCGCAAACAATCGGCAAGTGTGAATGGCGATTTTTTTTCACGTTAATCACCAAAAATCACCAGAACAAAACGCTAGCAAAAGCGATAGCGTTTTGCAAGTGTGAATGGGGCCTTAGTGTTGCTGTAGGTCTCTTGGCCGATTCCCTGTCAGTTTTAATGTTCAGGGAATCTGCTCCTGACAACACCTTCTCCTGACAACATTGAGATCACTCCGAAGCTCTGGCTGTGAACCGTTGCTTTTGATGTAGCAGGCAACTGAATAAATCCAAGGAAAAACCTACTAGAACAGCTGAACAGTTTGGGGTTAATCGTGGTCTACAATATTTAATTGATGGCAGGTTTATAACCAAAATGAGTGAATGTTGTAATGAATGTTAGTTGTAGGGTGTGCATAGTTATGCAACCAGCTTATTTTATTATGTATTTTTATTTTTAATATTTCCTGCAACAGATTATTTTTTTAATTGCATTGTACAACATGTTTCATTAAAAATGGAAAAAGTTTTGAAAATATTTATTGCGATCTAATTTTTTACATCACAAAAAAATGGCATTTTAACAGAGGTGTGTACACTTTTTATGTCTACTGTATTTGATATTGATTTATTTACCACAGCCTTATTTTTGTTTTATTTACTGGGATTTTTGAGGCTATTATGCAATGTACAGTATGTGCCCCAGTATGGATGTTTCATTAATTTCAGAGAAATGTTATTTTGATAAATATCTGTGCAAACATCATGATGTATACATACTTGTTACACCAACATAAATGTCTATAAAGTGGGTTTCGGTGATGCATGTAAAAATGTAAATGTAAAAATAGTCCGGTAAGGAATTTATTGAAGGACCTCTGTGGGGAAATTTTCAAGCTTGCAATATCTTCAGAATATCTTCCATGATTTGGAATAATCCCAAACAAGTTCTGATGTCTTGTCAGCTTGTTTTGCAGTCTTCAAATGTGATTGAGGTTTATCTGTCTCCCTTGAGCTCTAGTGCCCTATTGATATACTCCCACCATCCCTGAACATATTGAGCAGGATGGTGTGATAGGGTGATGCGACTGGGTTATGTTATTAGCTGCTGTAAATGCAAATAAGCTCTGGTTTATTTGAATTTCCAAACTAAACTAACATAACTAAGCTGAATCATCCTGCCAGAGCCTAAGTATAGAAAGAGCTGTCAAGATTACACCAGTTGAGCACCACAGGACAAAGAAAACAGACGCTGACTGCAGCATATCTTCAGTCACAATAGAAGGTGTCAAGCAAGCTGGTAAGACATAAGAAGAATGTTGGCTACAAGAAAAATGATTCTTCAAGCAACATAAAAGAAGACTTCTAGTAGTGCGCACAAGGTGGATTATGATGGGAGTTTTGCAGAACTTCCATCTACATTTGTAAGAAAATATTTACAACTCTCACATGGTTTATTAAATCCAGTTTTACACTCATGAAAAATGAGTAAGGGGACCAGTGAAAGACCTTTTACTCATTGGTTAGGTGCAATCAGGCATCCCACTGTGCCAAGGTAGGCATAGCAAGCCGGTAACAAGGGCTGAGGGGTCTCCATATCTTTCTCTTCTCATGAATTGCCACTGGCTGAGGCTAGTACCCTTCAGGGACTTCCCCACTAGCATGCTATTTTCAATTTTGAGAAAATATTCACAAAATTAGCTTGACATTTTTTTCGTTAATGTAAAAAATTGATATTTGTTATCACGAAATGCGTGAAAAATAATATTTTTGCCATGAAAATTTTACCATGAAAATGCAAAAAAACTATAGTTTTACCATGAAGATTCATGAAAAACACAAAAAATAACAAAACTTATTTTGAATGGCATTTTCCCTCGAAAATCGAACTTAGCATTATTTTCATTAAAATTAATGCGAAAAGAATATTGGCATTTTCACTCATCACTCCTTTTTATACATTGCACATGTACAATGTTTAAAAAATATGTTTACCAGGCATCGTACTACACAGCTGTGTAGTTAGCCAATGGATCACAAATGGCAATCCTTAAAGGATACCCGAACTGACATGTGACATAATGAGACAGACATATGTATGTACAGTGCCTAGCACACAAATAACTATGCTGTGTTCCTTTTTTTCTTTATCTTCCTGAAAGAGTTAAAAATCAGGTATAGAAGTAGCTGACTTAGTCCTGACTCAGACAGGAAGTGACTACAGTGTGACCCTCACTGATAACAAATTCCCCTTTTTATCTCTTTCTTGCTCTCAGAAGCCATTTTCTGCTAGGAAAGTGTTTTATAGTTGGAATTTCTTATCAGTGGGGGTCACACTGTAGTCACTTCCTATCTGAGTCAGGACTGAGTCAGCCACTTACATACCTGATATTTAACTCTTTCAGGCAGAGAAAGAAAAAAAGGAACACTGCATAGTTATTTGTGTGCTAGGCACTGTACATACACATGTCTATCTCATCATGTCACATGTCACTTTGGGTATCCTTTAATCTTTGTAAATCCCCTCCAGGGTGTATTAAAAAACCATTTAGAAATATTTTGACATTCTTTTTCAAAGCTGGGATGCTGCTAGACCTTATAGGGTGAAATTATAAAAAAAAAATCAATCTGTACAGCTGTTCAGCTGTATTAAAGCACAGTTTTCACCTCATATAATGCTCAGAGAACAGAATATCCTGGCACCCTGTTAATTATCTTCGTCCTTGTAAGAGGCAAGCTTGAGCTTCCAGATCCAGCATCACTTTCCAACCATGTTGCTTCCTGATTGCTCATCTGTCAGAGGATCATTTTGATATACATCATTGCAGTAGTTAAACAGGGAATAGCAGAACCTGCCTGAACTCACTCTCATTCACAGACAGCTGAGTGATTGGGCAGCTATCACTGGGCTAGTGGGATGCCTCCATTATGTGAACATTTCCCTGCAGCATTGATTCATAACTGTTGAAAATTCTCAGCTCAGTGACGAGTGATGAGTACCGAGCACACAGGCAGAGATGGCCTGTTTCTCATCTGTCACTTGTTTCAGAGTAATCAAGCAGCACAAGATCTGCCTTCTTACAAGGCTGAAGATAATAAATAGGAACAATATAGGAGGCTATGTACACTCGGGTACTGCTTTTGGCAATAGCAGCTGAGCTGAAGCAAGGTGCATAGCTAACATACTGTACTTAAAGGAAACACGAGGTGAAAATAAATTGATAAGATAAACTGTTGTATCTATCCTCCTCCTCCTAAAAATGTGAACATTGAGAAAATTAGAAATTTAGATATCACACAGGTTTATTTTATATTTAAATCTACTTTTTCAAGTTTTTACTGTTTCATTGTCTCTGCTCAATGACACATTCATTGAAGTATACTAGAGCTAAAATCTATGAACTATTGATCCTTTTTATCTCTTTACTGCTGAAGCCTATGACAGCTGATCGCACTGATTGGCTGGCGGGGGAGGGAGGGAGGGCTAAAAAAAAAATAAAGAACAAAATAGACATTTTTATTATTAAAAAAAATAAAAATAAATATTTGTTAAAAAAATAAACATTCTGGGAGCGATCATAGCCCACCAACAGAAAGCTCTGTTGGTGGGCAGATAAGGGGGGGGGGGGGGGAATCACTTGTGTGCTGAGTTGTGCGGCCCTGCAGCGAGGCCTTAAAGCTGCAGTGGCCTAATTAGTAAAAAATGGCCTGGTGACTAGAGGGGTTTAAACCCTGGTCCTGTGGTTAAGTCAGGCACCTCACACCTAAGGGTGAACTCTGGCCTGAAAAGGGGCTTGTTGCTGCCAGATGGAGCTTTAGTCCAGCAAGAAACAAACAAAACACAGAGAACCAAGAGCCAAGAAGTCCTGGCTATATTTCATAGCTACAGAACACACACCTGGTTTAAAGAGACTCCGTAACAAAAATTGTATCCTGTTTTTTTTATCATCCTACAAGTTCCAAAAGCTATTCTAATGTGTTCTGGCTTACTGCAGCACTTTCTACTATCACAGTCTCTGTAATAAATCAATGTATCTTTCCCTTGTCAGACTTGTCAGCCTGTGTCTGGAAGGCTGCCAAGTTCTTCAGTGTTGTGGTTCTGCTATGAACTCCCCCTTCCAGGCCCCTCTATGCACACTGCCTGTGTATTATTTAGATTAGTGCAGCTTCTCTCTTCTCCCTTATCTTTTACAAGCTGGATAAATCGTCCTCTGAGCTGGCTGGGCTTTCACATACTGAAGAATTACAGACAAAGGCAAAGCTGTTTGCAGGAGAAAAATAAGCAGCCTGAAACTTCAGTGCATGAGAACTGCAGGGGGAAAGAAACACACAATGATCTCTTGAGATTCAAAAGGAAGGCTGTATACAGCCTGCTTGTGTATGAATGTATTTTCTATGTGTGGACATACTGTACATCAACCTACTTCCTGTCTTGGTGGCCATTTTGTTTGTTTATAAACAAACTTTTTAAAACTGTTTTTAACCACTTTTAATGCGGCGGGGAGCGGCGAAATTGTGACAGAGGGTAATAGGAGATGTCCCCTAACGCACTGGTATGTTTACTTTTGTGCAATTTTAACAATACAGATTCTCTTTAAATATTTAAACAAGGATTGGCTTTGAAAGAGAAAAATAAAGATAAAACATTTAATGAAAGATCAAAGATAAACATGTAGTAGCGCTGCTAATACATACTAGTTTGGTGACAAAACAGTGAAAGGTGATACTAATAAATGGTAATATCCTCAGCTTACATTGCAAGGGATAAATTCACTCTTCTCACTGCACTGATACATACAAAATACACCCCCTTTCTTTAACAACCCGAAAGTTTCGGCCCCTCTATAAATGGGAACCTTTGCCAGGGGAACAAAAAGTGCTAAACGTACAAGGTGCTAAGTGCTAAAGTGCATTAAAACAGTACATTGTAATGTATCACAACAAGTAACAGTTGGCCTAAGCAGCAGCCATAATATATTATTTTGACATTTAAGAGATACCATACTTGTGATCTATATGAGCAGTATATCATTTTACTGCTAATGTCCATCCGAGCATTCTCATATTTCACTTATGAAGCTGACATACCCAGCATCCCGGTTATTAAACTTCTCAGGAAGGGAATGTCACACACTATTCATGTCTGCTATTTGTATGCAATGAACATGGTTTGATTTATAGAAATGTCACATATTTAAAATTACCTCCCAAATAGGATGACACCCCAAGCTCCGGCCCAGGGGCAGACCCTGAGTTCTGCACTCAAGAGCTGGGTCTTATATAAGCAAAGGACTGAAATCTAAAAACAGTCCTCCATTTTGAACACCACTGAAGCTAGCACAGGAAAATGAGGCTGGCTTCCTGAATTCTGAAACAAAGGAACTTTGAATTTCTTGGATTTCAACACAAAGGACATACCGTATATACCCGCAAGCAAGCCGACCCGCACATAAGCCGACCCCCCAACTTTTTTCCCGAAAAACAGGAAAAAATGATTGACCCTCATATAAGCCTGGGGTAGGAAATGCTGGCCGTGTGATCCCCCCCCCCCCCCAGTGTGTCCCAGTATAGTTAGTATAGTGCCCAGTATGGGTAGGTAGTGCCCAGTATAGCTAGTGAAGTGCCCAGTATAGCTAATATAGTGCCCAGTATAGCTAGTATAATGCCCAGTATAGCTAGTATAGTGCCCCAGTATAGCTAGTATATTGCCCAGTATAGCCAGTATAGTGCTCAGTATAGCCAGTATAGTGCCCCAGTATAGCTAGTATAGTGCCCCAGTATAGCTAGTATAGTGCCCCAGTATAGCTAGTATAGTGCACCAGTATAGCTAGTATAGTGCCCCAGTATAGCTAGTATAGGGCCCCAGTATAGCTAGTATAGTGCTCAGTATAGCTAGTATAGTGCCCCAGTATAGCTAGTATATTGCCCAGTATAGCTAGTATAGTGTTCCATATAGCTAGTATAGTGCCCTGGATAGCTATTATAGTGCCCCAGTATAGCCAGTATAGTGCCCCAGTATAGC